>NW_027506866.1:0-27500 GCF_052324685.1 Brachyhypopomus gauderio | reverse complement strand
GGGCGCTATTGTTCTTCAGTGGCTCTTGCAGTCCACCAGAGGGTTTGGAGAGTGAGGAAGAGGATGGAGGCGAGGAAGGCTCCAACATCATCCTGTAACACCCAACAGTGTAATGTTACCAATCATGACACCAATCATGACCAATCATGGTAACACGTGAAATTTATGGAAAACGTTCACGCCTCAGTGATATTATACAGTATCTTGAAAGTAGAAACATGCAATTGTGATTTCCTCACTTAAAACAATTTATCGAAACAAAGTCAAATTCTCCGAGTCAATTTACTGAACTTGTGAGCATTTGTGCATTCTGACTTGGAAGTCACACAATCTGACTGCACAACAGAAGTAGATTTAAGATTAAATATGAAAATGTTCATGGACGATGTCCAAATTTTGAACTGAATTGAAGTTGAATTATCAAAAGCTGTGTGTGTCTATGCATGTGTGTGCGTGTGTTGACCACATTCTGGTATCAACAGCATTAGTGAGACCAACCTCTCTGCCACTTGTGGTCTCATCTTCTCATCTTCCTCTCTCTCTCCATCTATCTCATCCTGAGACTAACAGACAAATGGATAAATGGATGGATGGATGGACGGAAAGGAAGAAGACAAAAAGAAACACTGAAAGAAAGAAACACTCTGGTGCATGACCTCAAATAAAACCCTAACCTCAAATAAACTTTGAGGTCCCCTCACTTATACCACTGCTATAGTGTTTGTAGAGAAAGACAGACAGACAGACAGAGAGAGGGAGGGAGGGAGGGAGAGACATATAGGAAGAGAGGCAGTGTGAGTGTTAATGAGTACCTGCAAGGGTGGGTCAGGGCTGTGGTCTCTTAACGGAGCGAGATCTTGGCATTCTGGTTCGGATCTCTCCTCCACAGGAGCACTGCCACTGACTTCACTGTCCTGCTCGTACACAGACAAACACACCAACACATGCAAACACATATGCATGAACATGCATGTACAGACATTCACAAGATCATTGTGTGTGTGTGTGTGTGTGTGTGTGTTTGTGAAAGGTAGAGCAAGGTGCTACAGTAACACCAAGATCACGTGAGCACACACAGTGATGTTAGTGGCGCTGTATAAATGTGTGTGAAAAGCTGGGAACATAATGTGTGAGTGAGGGAGAGTGAAGAACATCGTGGCCACCTCATACTGCAGTCCCCCTTTCAGGATGTCCAGGTCCAAGTGTATGTTCTGCAACAGGTCTGATGACCCTAGCAGACTCTACGTACACACAAACACACACCGCAACACGGATACAGAAAATCATTCCTCATACTTTACGGCACTGTAAAGACTACAAAGGTGACAGTGAGCTAAAAATCAGAGCATTATATTCTAGCAGGTGTTTTCACCTCATGGACAGACGCCGCCTTCTGCTCTTCATCCTCCTCCTCTTCATCCACCTCCAGATCTGAATTAAATATGGGCGGAGCCAGACTCTCCAGCTGTCGTCCTCTTAGCGAATGCAAATTTGCTCCGGATACATCCTAAGATACACACCATCATACGCTCTACACCTCTGCCATGAACTCAGACCTCCATCACTTCAAAGTCAATTTGGTAAAAGCTAAACTTTGCAGAGGAGTGACGTGTTCTTTTACCTCCAGTGACGTATGTAGGGTTTGTTCTTACACCACCTTATAAAAGTATACAATGAGGTTTCATTCCCCTACTAGAGGATATAGACTGTACATGTTCACCCCTACTAGAGGATATAGACAGTACATGTTCACCCCTACTAGAGGATATAGACAGTACATTTACCCCTACTAGAGGATATAGACCGTACATGTTCACCCCTACTAGAGGATATAGACCGTACATTTACCCCTAGTGAGGACTTTAAAGGATGAAGGTCTGTGGAGTTGCCCAGGGAACCTCGCAGTCCTGGAACTGAAAGGTCACACATCCCTCTCAGTGGAGCCAGAGGAGCCAGCAGCTGAGAGACAGTGATAGAGTGAGTGAGTGTGTGAGTGTGTGTGTGTGTGAGAGAGAGAGAGAGAGAGAGAGAGAGAAAGAGAGAGAGAGCGCTTTAGCAGAATGGCACACCCAATTTAGCTTTCTTTCTCCTTTCTGCTCAACTTTAGGCGACTGCTGTCCTAAATCTTTTGATATACTTCGATGAGCAAATAATTGTTCAATTCATTTCAGTGTTATTAGAAACACAGCAGTCAAGAATGTGTAGAATGGAAGAGAAAGTGTGACAAATATAACTGCTGTGTAACAAAATACATTTTAGGGTACACAGATCCAAACTCACTCTTGGGGCCTTCAGTCCCTCTGGTTCCTTCTTTTTTTTCTCCTTCTTCTTCTTCTTCTTCTTCTCCTTGTTCTTTGTGGTTCCTGTGGAGGCGGAGCCTGAGATGGCAGAGGCAGTCCGGCCGTGGTGAGCACGCTCCCGCTCCTGGGCCACTAGTTGGCGGTAGTGCTCATCACAGGGGTGGTCCCAGGTGGACTGGCCCGTGGAGAAGTTGAAGTAATAAACTTCTCCAGTCACATCCTGACTGGAGTAGGAAAGGGAGACAAGCTCATCAGATAAACACACACATAAAAACACATGACATGTAGACAAGCCTAGGTTCTCCAGCACAGGACTGTCCACAAAGGTGTCAACAGGACAACATCTGAAACACTGAGTGGTGCTCTGGGTCTCATTGCTCAGATTAATAGTGCCAGAAGGCCAAGTCTACAAGCAAATCTGCTGCATAGAGTGATGAAATATTCATTTTATACTTTGCAATTGTTAGTTTCGGGGACAACTAACATTAAATATCTCCTGGATCTTGTGTGTTTTATGTATGAAGGTACTGACACCACTGTCACACCTGACAATAAGGTCATACTTTCCCCCAAACCATTTGAATACAGAATCCAAAAATGATTTCATATGTTAAAATGTGTCTGATCTTTCATGTCACATCAAACTCCCCAACTTCAAAAATCCTCTTCTGCCTGTTATATTTTCTCTTGCCCAGTCTTATTTCCCAGTCAAATTATTCAGTCTTCCCCAGACTTACAGTTCCATGGTCTTTAAAAAAAAGTTGAGCTGTCTAATTTGCTCATCTAATCACCTAGGTCATAAGTGATTTAATGCCCACTTCTTGCAAGCTTCCAGAGAGTCCATGTGACATTCACAATAAAGTCCTGATGCATCCTACTTATATAAATGGTATTTAAAATTATAACTGAGTTACAGGGGACAAAGGGCCTTGGTACGTCAGGTAATCGAGAACCTGAATGAACGAGCCAGCATGAATGAGACGTAGAGTTCTTGGAATGGAAGCCATTCCTCAATTAAGGGCACATTAGAGTATGCTTGGATTTTTCTAAAAGTAACCGACGCTCACACCAACGCTCACTGCTCTGTGTGTAAGGATAAGAAAACTGTTTCATTATGGGTGACTGTATGAGAATGAGCTTGTCCTACCAGGGTTTCCATTCAGGAGGTAGTGGGGCTACAGCCACCTCTCTGGCCAGCCATAGGAGCTCTGGCTCCCTCTCAGGGTCAATGCCAATTTGTCTGGCAAAATCATGGATATCTGAGGAGCAATACAGATAAGAAGAATATACCCACAATCAGTATGATATTTTCAAATCAAGACAAAATCCCACAAATTCAAATATTTAAGTCCATAATGCATGGAGATTGATTCTATGTTATAAAGTGTAGCTATAGCTTGGATGAACATACAGGAGTCCCAACTGGAACTGTGTAGTTAATATTATTATTATTATATTATTATATATTATTAAGTTATTATGTCAATGTTATAATTTAGTTTTTAAATGGTGGAACTGTTGTAGCTTGTAGACTTTATCAATGGTGGATATTAAATGATACCATTTCAGTAACATATATTAAAGTTCAGGGCCGGAGTTCAGGGCCACTTTTTCAGCCCGGGAGTTTCATGCCCAAATCCGGCCCAAAATTATTTTTCCATCCCAATCGGCCCAAACTAGAGATTGACATGAGCCGGCCCATCGAGAATCCTCCCGAATCTCCCGATTAGCCACTCCGGCTCTGTTAAAGTTTTATCCGGGGTCCTAAACTGTAACAGGTAGTATGCGACAGCTAATGTACCTTGTTCAGATGGGATATAATTCTCATCATAATCCTCTTCCAGGATCAACTGGTCTCCAACTGGTCTCTGAAGGGCATCTGCTGTCATGTTGATTGAACATTAAGAAAAAGATTATGAATAACAGTGCAGTAGACAGATCACCTCGCCATATTGTCTCTAAACTCTCCGTGGTACCGTTCGCTAGGCTAACCTAACTAACTAGCCAATAATAGAATTCCATAGCAATAATAGCGTCCATAGCAACCGTAGCATTCCACACAAAGCAACGTTATACCCAAAATACCCAAATACCCACCATCAGGCTGGAGGTTGACTGGATCCATCTGTCTCAGGACCTCGCCTTGAACATGGGGCTGAGCAAGGTGTCTCTGCCTCTCCATGTCAGGGCCTAAATGCAAAACACCAACCCAGGGCACAGAGGAATGTGTACTGTTAAGATCATCAGGTCTATAAGAAGGGCTACAGTGCCATTTGAATTCATTACAATGTTGAAGAATATGTCATGTCATATTTTCTGATAAAACTGATGTTTTACTGGTCAGGTCATGTGCAGAAAGCTGATGGTTCTGCACCTCTGCCAGTCCTTACAAACAAATGTAATAAATGTTTTTTTCTACTTCATCATGCATGATTATTTGGTTTGTTGAATACGCATGAAATCTTCAGTGTTACACAGTACCAGTGTGGAGTGGTCCTTCTACAGGGGTGTTAACATGGCCGACATCTGAGGGTCCCGCCGTCCTTCTGTGAGGGAAGGGTGCTGGTCCACAGGGATCCGTGTGGATCACTGTCGCTTGGTTGTAGGGCACACCTGAAAATCCCACAGCAGGTAAAGTGAAACCCAGCACGCCTCCCAGTGAGGCTCAAATGCCTTGTAAGTGTTTCCCAATGAACAAGTGATTATAAGAAGGGCTATGGTGCCATGTGATGTCATCAGAATGTGGGGAGAATGCTTAAGAATTTGTGATGTCATGTTAGAAATCTGTTTCTTTTTAAAAATGTTTATTTTTATTTGCTTTTTCCATGGTCAAAGAAATCAAAGAAATAACCCATGGTCTATTAATTATATTATCCTGTACCATGTGTAAATGTAAAATAAAGATCTTGACAGTTGACAGTAGAATAAATATACATGTTATTTTTCTGAACCTTAGAAACCTACTACATAAATGTGTATATTTAATTTTTAATTATTATGAATAAGCCTATGGAAACTCATAAGAACTAAATATACTGTCTTACATAGAAGTATAAAATTATGTATAGTATATGAAAATGTATTTTTCTCACCATGAGTGGTAAAACCTGGTGTGTCTATGAAGTTCTTCTGTTCCTGTCCAGGCCTTGGCTGGTCGGTTCTCCTGTGGAAAAAACTCATTCTCAAGATAAAAAATTAGAAAGAATAGAAAGATAGAAAGATATACAACAAATAGACAGATCTGGGATTGTAAATTAAATATTATTTGTAAGATTTGTAATGTTTGTAAGTATTGTAAATCACAGCAAAATGTCATGCGACTACTTCTCAGCTTTTCAGCATCGAAATTGAAATCCAAACATTCCACCTTCCAAACATTCTAATCCAAACATTCCAAAGTTGAGTAGCACGTCATATCACAATTTCCTATTTTTTTAACCAAAACACCAAATCAGCCAGGCTGCTACAATAACCTGATGCAGCCTGGCTTGTACCCAAAGGGTTCATACCAGAGACCGTATATATATCAGTAGCGAACCGTGACCATTAAAAGTGGGCCCCCCTTTCCTAATTAACTGCAATAAATAAAAAATAAAAAACTGAGACGACAGTACAGCTTTAGAAACGCAATAAACAATAATATCTGTACTAGATAACTTTTTAAGCAAAATAAGGTTCCAACAATATGGTCCACAGCTCCGTGATCCTCTTTGTAAACAACGCGCACGTCAGCTAGCGTCGCCACAGCGGGCGGAAATTATCATACAGTTAAGCCCGCCCACTAAGAGGGAAGATATGATTGGTCAATTTTACTGTCATTTGAAACTAGGTGCACGCACCACTTCCTCGTTTGGTGTAAGGATGTAACCATATTTCCGGTTGGTATGCGGAAGTGCAGATGTTTATGGCCGAGTCTATGAAATTCACAAGGTGCCTGTTGGAGTTCCCGAAGTTTACCGTCAACGATGTGCGTCGTATTGTCAGAGCATCAAGTACAACGCCACAGAGTACACTTGAAAAGGGTTTCAAGTTCTACGTTTCATCCTACCTCTGCAATTTTGAAGGTAAGTGGCTGACGCTAGTTAGCTAGCTAGCCTGAGGTGGCAGTCTAATGAAGTGATGTTGTTTTTAGTAACGAACCGACCTGTCCTAGTACTAGAAATGCCTTTTAAAAACATGTTTGTATTTCTGATGGAAGTATCAGGCAAAAGTAAGGCTAACGAGATAACAGTGAGGGCTCACTGCTACAGATCTATGAAGAAAACATACGCCACACCAGCTGAGAGTAGGACTGGTTAAAATGACACGAGTTCTGTTCAGTGTCACGTTCAAAGTTCTGTTGAACAAGTTCAAAAGTTAGTTCAACACAAGTTCAATCTTTTATCCTTGCTCTTACTTCACGTAAGCTGTGATAGCCATAGGCATTGGTTTTCAAAGCTTACAATGGTAGCCAAATGCAGAGTAGCTGAGTGGGAATCATTAGCAGTCTGTTTTGCCTATAGTAAACAAATGGGAGTTTATTTTACAGTTCGAGCTATTGTTATCTACCTCTATGACTCAAAAGCAGAATATAGTCCACCTCAGCTATTCTTCAAACTGCATTTTCTAAAATCTGCCAATCTGTCTTTCAAATCTTTTATCTTCTTTATTAACATATGGCTTCAACACTTACACCTATTAACATATTCTGATAACACTCTTCAAGAAGCAGTTGAAGTAAAACCTGCACTGTTCTGTTGTTGGTGGTGGAAACAACAAAATAATATAAATATAAGTAGGCCTGTTTCACTCCTATGTGTAAGCATTTCATCTGGAGTGAAAATGAAGTTTAAATCTAAAATATATTTTATAGTTTATAGTTGCTCAGTGAACTAGTAGATTGAACCATGCACAACACTGTAGAATAGAAAGACAGTATAGCCAAGTGTTTTAAGAGTGATGCAAAACAGCACAAACGTTACATGAGACAATAGACAAGTGACATTCCCCACTAACAACATGATGGGACAGAAATTGCGCCTATTGACATTGCTGAAGTCTTCTTTTCAAGATATTACATTTTGCCTCTTGTGTATTTCAGATGACATTACGTGATTCAATGCCAGTTGTGCTCATTAACAGCAACTGCTCTTGTGTTGCTGGTTGCGGAATCTGCAACCACTTGGTTGCATTGCTTTTCCAGACTGCTCATTATTCTGAATCTGGCATGTCTGTCGTGCCTCCTGTCCTTTCATGCACACAGACAGAACAGAAGTGGCATAAACCACCAACAATGGTTTGTCTTATTTCATTATTTAATGTTAGTTAATGTATCACAGTCACTTTACTAACACCATCTTTTAAATTAATAGGGGGTGAAGCCTGGACCCGTGGATGCCATGGTTGTCCTAAAGCCAAAACCAGGTGCTACTACAGCCAGTGGAGTTAGGTATGTAGTACCAAATTTAATAGGCAGATTACAGTGTGTGGTAAAAAATAAATGCTTTTGATCATCTGATAAGACCCTGTTCTCTTCAAAATTTAATTTAGCCTCGTTGTACTTCAGATGACATGTGATATGTGATTCACAATCAGTTGTGCTGGTGAACAGATTACAATGTGTAAAAATAAATGTTATTCACTCTTCTTTTAGTACACTTTTCAAGGGCTACAGCGGTGAGCTCCCACACCCGGCCACCCTCAATCCTGGACCAGTCTACGCTGGAATGAAAGCAGATTCTCTTCCACTCATCTGCACAATGAACATCTCGCCTGACAAGCCACTTGTAGACTCCATCTTTGGGAAGATACAAGTTGGCAGTGTACTGTCCTATCAACAACCACCACATCCATCTGACAGTGTTGTCATACATGAGGATGCACCCCCATTCCCGAGTCTGCCACTAGAATGTTACCATCTAAGCCCACCTGAATATTCATTTGTGCCAACACACCAAGAACAGCTACACCTAAGCTCACTTTCTGTGACCTTGTCACAGTCACACCTTATTGAGGAGGCAACAAGATCCCAAAGTGCTACACCTGAGTGGCATTCACTTAGGAGAGAAAGAGTGACTGCCTCACATTTCAGAGAGGTGAGCCACGTTAGAGGTCCAGGTGCTGCAGAAAGCCTGGCAGAAAGGATAATCCGAGGGACACGACAAACAGCACACATGAAGAGGGGACTTGAAATGGAAACGGGGGCCTTAAAGGACTATGCAGTTCTGAAAAACTTGAACTTGACCAAGTGTGGGCTAGTGATTCATCCAGATGCATCTTGGCTGGGTGCATCACCTGATGGACTTGTATGTGACCCACTTGAGCGTCCATCATTTGGGCTTGTTGAAATTAAGTGCCCAAATGCACAAAGCTATGTAGACTGCAAATTCCTCAAAGTGGCACAAGGCCTACACAGATTGAAGGAGAGCCATTGTTATTATTGGCAAATCCAGGGCCAGTTATTGATTACTGGTATGCAGTGGTGTGATTTAGTTATCTGTGCCCATGATGATATTTTTGTGCAGCGAGTTTACAGAGATAGCAGTGTATTAGAAGAGGTGAAAAGGAGGTGTGACATGTTTTTCTTTAACACTTACATGCCAAAATACCTCTCTATGCCCAAGCAATAGAAAATCATAATGAAGACATGAACTCATGAACAATTAAAACAATTTCAAATTATTCTGTCAATTGTATTACTATTGTATTCATTTCATTTTTACGAATACAGTAAAAGTTAAGAAATACATAATGTTGTATTGTGTTGTCAATTTTACATATAAAAGTGAAAGCATTTTATACTATTTATCATATTGCACTGTACCTTAACATTGCAGCCAATATTTACAGACTAGCATGACCTAAAGCAGGGGTCGGCAAGCTTTTTGACTCGGAGCCACAAAAGCAAAATAATTGGAAATTTATTTCAGTGACGATGACATGTCACTCAAGCGAACCGAAACTAAATACTGGACATTTGTGAAATTCCACCCGAACATTTTTTAAGTCTCAAAAATATTATACGTTAATTAAATACTCATTAATTCTATTCAAAAGCTGAGTTGCATGCGGCTCTGGAGCCGCGGGTTGCCGACCCCTGACCTTAAAGGGATCATTTTAAGGTTAGAGAAAATATAAAATAATAATAAATCACCATCATTCACATTACATCATCTGTCTAATTCTGGATTGAGATTAGCCATTGTTTGCCCAGGCTTTTACCAAGGGGCCATTTTGATAATTCACCAAAAGACAGGCAACAGTAAAAATTTGGTTTATGCTCCCTGTGATTGAAAGGGGGATCACTGTGCTGAATATTTTATGTTCTTTGACTCCGCGAATCACACGCTCAACATGGACTCTCAGTCTTGCAATGGACTGTGACGTTCTGATCTCTGACCTAGACAGTTGAGCTCTCTTTGACAGAAACGTGGGTATGTGGACTTTGCATGGAATGCAGTCTTCAACAAGGAAACCCTTGTCCACCATGATGGCCATAGATGGGTCAAGGAGGGCCACAATGCCAGACTGCTTTAAGATCTCTTTATCACTGATAGCACCTTGATAAAGAGAAGACACAAAGGTCACTGCGCCATGAGGGGCTATCCCAATCAACCCTTTGAATGTACAGTGTGATTTATAAGTGGAAAACACTTCACTCTGGAGGAGAAGGGAATTTGGAGTTTGACATCTCAGTTCTGTGCAATCTAAAATTATTTGAGTGTCAGCGTAGTCCTGAAACACATCTGGGAGGTGAGTTTTCACAGTGTCCACATCTAACCAAATAGAAACAGCTCCCAATACAGTATAAAGCAAGTTGGCCCAGGTGTTAATAATACGACTAACAGTTGACCGATGTATTCTAAATCTGTGGGCCAAATCCTTTTGCATCAGTCCCAATGACAGGTAGTTCATGAAGAGAAAAAACTCATCAATTGGTTGAAGAACCTGGGGAAAAAATACATTATCCTATTGTCATATTACATTATGACTATCAAAACTTCTTTTGATGTAAAGATTAATTTGAAAATGATGACATAACATGCTTTGTATGTTCAAACGTTATTTTATTTTTTCCCTGTGCAAAATAAGATTTCGCTACCAGAATGCGTTACTATTTTGCATATTGAGGCTACTAAACCAATCAGCTTGAAGTCGCCATATTACGCCCTCTGACGTTTCTAGAAAGTAAACAGGAAACTAACGAGCTAACTGTGATGCCCGCTGTTCGTTTACAGAGGGCCACGCAGTTATAATTCAGCTCAATACCAGTTTCAAATGACAGCTAAATTGACTAATCATATCTTCCGTCTTAATGGGCGAGCTTAACTGTAGCCCGCTGTGGCGACGCTAGCTGTCGTTAGCGTACCACCGTTAGATAGTTTCCACTCGCGTTGTTTACATATTCCGCTCCCGAGGAACACGGAGCTGTGAACCTTATTTTGTTGGTACCTTATTTTTGCTTATCTAGTACATATGTTATTGGTTTATTGCGTTTTTAAAGCTGTAATGTCGTCTCAATTTTTATTATTTATTATTTTTTAATGGCTTAGGTGCACGCACCACTTCGTCGTTTGGTGTAAGGATGGTACCATATTTCCGGTTGGTATGCGGAAGTGCAGATGTTTATGGCCGAGTCTATGAAATTCACAAGGTGCCTGTTGGAGTTACCGAAGTTTACCGTCAACGATGTGCGTCGTATTGTCAGAGCATCAAGTACAACGCCACAGAGTACACTTGAAAAGGGTTTCAAGTTCTACGTTTCATCCTACCTCTGCAATTTTGAAGGTAAGTGGCTGACGCTAGTTAGCTAGCTAGCCTGAGGTGGCAGTCTAATGAAGTGATGTTGTTTTTAGTAACGAACCGACCTGTCCTAGTACTAGAAATGCCTTTTAAAAACATGTTTGTATTTCTGATGGAAGTATCAGGCAAAAGTAAGGCTAACGAGATAACAGTGAGGGCTCACTGCTACAGATCTATGAAGAAAACAGATACACCACACCAGCTGAGAGTTGGACTGGTTAAAATGACACGAGTTCTGTTCAGTGTCACGTTCAAAGTTCTGTTGAACAAGTTCAAAAGTTAGTTCAACACAAGTTCAATCTTTTATCCTTGCTCTTACTTCACGTAAGCTGTGATAGCCATAGGCATTGGTTTTCAAAGCTTACAATGGTAGCCAAATGCAGAGTAGCTGAGTGGGAATCATTAGCAGTCTGTTTTGCCTATAGTAAACAAATGGGAGTTTATTTTACAGTTCGAGCTATTGTTATCTACCTCTATGACTCAAAAGCAGAATATAGTCCACCTCAGCTATTCTTCAAACAGCATTTTCTAAAATCTGTCAATCTGTCTTCCATATCTTTTATCTTCTTTATTAACATATGGCTTCAACACTTACACCTATTAACATATTCTGATAACACTCTTCAAGAAGCAGTTGAAGTAAAACCTGCACTGTTCTGTTGTTGGTGGTGGAAACAACAAAATAATATAAATATAAGTAGGCCTGTTTCACTCCTATGTGTAAGCATTTCATCTGGAGTGAAAATGAAGTTTAAATCTAAAATATAGTTTATAGTTGCTCAGTGAACTAGTAGATTGAACCATGCACAACACTGTAGAATAGAACGACAGTATAGCCAAGTGTTTTAAGAGTGATGCAAAACAGCACAAACGTTACATGAGACAATAGACAAGTGACATTCACCACTAACAACATGATGGGGCAGAAATTGCGCCTATTGACATTGCTCAAGTCTTCTTTTCAAGATATTACATTTTGCCTCTTGTGTATTTCAGATGACATTACGTGATTCAATGCCAGTTGTGCTCATTAACAGCAACTGCTCTTGTGTTGCTGGTTGCGGAATCTGCAACCACTTGGTTGCATTGCTTTTCCAGACTGCTCATTATTCTGAATCTGGCATGTCTGTCGTGCCTCCTGTCCTTTCATGCACACAGACAGAACAGAAGTGGCATAAACCACCAACAATGGTTTGTCTTATTTCATTATTTAATGTTAGTTAATGTATCACAGTCACTTTACTAACACCATCTTTTAAATTAATAGGGGGTGAAGCCTGGACCCGTGGATGCCATGGTTGTCCTAAAGCCAAAACCAGGTGCTACTACAGCCAGTGGAGTTAGGTATGTAGTACCAAATTTAATAGGCAGATTACAGTGTGTGGTAAAAAAATTAATGCTTTTGATCATCTGATAAGACCCTGTTCTCTTCAAAATTTAATTTAGCCTCGTTGTACTTCAGATGACATGTGATATGTGATTCACAATCAGTTGTGCTGGTGAACAGATTACAATGTGTAAAAATAAATGTTATTCACTCTTCTTTTAGTACACTTTTCAAGGGCTACAGCGGTGAGCTCCCACACCGGGCCACCCTCAATCCTGGACCAGTCTACGCTGGAATGAAAGCAGATTCTCTTCCACTCATCTGCACAATGAACATCTCTGCATTCTGCAGAAAGCCTGGCAGAAAGGATAATCCGAGGGACACGACAAACAGCACACATGAAGAGGGGACTTGAAATGGAAACGGGGGCCTTAAAGGACTATGCAGTTCTGAAAAACTTGAACTTGACCCACTTGAGCGTCCATCATTTGGGCTTGTTGAAATTAAGTGCCCAAATGCACAAAGCTATGTAGACTGCAAATTCCTCAAAGTGGCACAAGGCCTACACAGATTGAAGGAGAGCCATTGTTATTATTGGCAAATCCAGGGCCAGTTATTGATTACTGGTATGCAGTGGTGTGATTTAGTTATCTGTGCCCATGATGATATTTTTGTGCAGCGAGTTTACAGAGATAGCAGTGTATTAGAAGAGGTGAAAAGGAGGTGTCACATGTTTTTCTTTAACACTTACATGCCAAAATACCTCTCTATGCCCAAGCAATAGAAAATCATAATGAACTCATGAACAATTAAAACAATTTCAAATTATTCTGTCAATTGTATTACTATTGTATTCATTTCATTTTTACAAATACAGTAAAAGTTAAGAAATACATAATGTTGTATTGTGTTGTCAATTTTACATATAAAAGTGAAAGCATTTTATACTATTTATCATATTGCACTGTACCTTAACATTGCAGCCAATATTTACAGACTAGCATGACCTAAAGCAGGGGTCGGCAAGCTTTTTGACTCAGAGCCACAAAAGCAAAATAATTGGAAATTTATTTCAGTGACGATGACATGTCACTCAAGCGAACCGAAACTAAATACTGGACATTTGTGAAATTCCACCCGAACATTTTTTAAGTCTCAAAAATAATATACGTTAATTAAATACTCATTAATTCTATTCAAAAGCTTAGCTGCATGCGGCTCTGGAGCCGCGGCTTGCCAACCCCTGACCTTAAAGGGATCATTTTAAGGTTGGAGAAAATATAAAATAATAATAAATCACCATCATTCACATTACATCATCTGTCTAATTCTGGATTGAGATTAGCCATTGTTTGCCCAGGCTTTTACCAAGGGGCCATTTTGATAATTCACCAAAAGACAGGCAACAGTAAAAAATTTGGTTTATGCTCCCTGTGATTGAAAGGGGGATCACTGTGCTGAATATTTTATGTTCTTTGACTCTGCGAATCACACGCTCAACATGGACTCTCAGTCTTGCAATGGACTGTGACGTTCTGATCTCTGACCTAGACAGTTGAGCTCTCTTTGACAGAAACGTGGGTATGTGGACTTTGCATGGAACGCAGTCTTCAACAAGGAAACCCTTGTCCACCATGATGGCCATAGATGGGTCAAGGAGGGCCACAATGCCAGACTGCTTTAAGATCTCTTTATCACTGATAGCACCTTGATAAAGAGAAGACACAAAGGTCACTGCGCCATGAGGGGCTATCCCAATCAACCCTTTGAATGTACAGTGTGATTTATAAGTGGAAAACACTTCACTCTGGAGGAGAAGGGAATTTGGAGTTTGACATCTCAGTTCTGTGCAATCTAAAATTATTTGAGTGTCAGCATAGTCCTGAAACACATCTGGGAGGTGAGTTTTCACAGTGTCCACATCTAACCAAATAGAAACAGCTCCCAATACAGTATAAAGGAAGTTGGCCCAGGTGTTAATAATACGACTAACAGTTGACCGATGTATTCTAAATCTGTGGGCCAAATCCTTTTGCATCAGTCCCAATGACAGGTAGTTCATGAAGAGAAAAAACTCATCAATTGGTTGAAGAACCTGGGGAAAAAATACATTATCCTATTGTCATATTACATTATGACTATCAAAACTTCTTTTGATGTAAAGATTAATTTGAAAATGATGACATAACATGCTTTGTATGGACAAGACGAAAACATTTACCGTTGCACTGGCAGAGTGAGGGACCTGATCAGTCTTCTCAACAGTCTGTGCTCTTGTAACCCGTATGATGTGGGTGGCTGGCTCTATTTGCTTCCAAAAGCCCATGAGGTGGGCATGGCTTGCAAATCTGTGGAATATAAAAGTTATATATAAAGTTATATAATGGCTAATTCATTCACAATGTATTTCAGACACCAGAGAAGGCCCATCCGTGTACTGTGTCCTGCCATATTTTTTATTTACCTGGTAAAGAATCGTATGTCATCATCAGAGGCAGAAAACCGCTCCAAACAGAACTTGCTGCTGACAGTTAAGTCTTCGATTTGTTTTCGGAGCCTTGGTATCTCCTCGCGTAGCTCTTCATTTTCATTGAGGGAGAGATCAAGAGCAGCAGGCTCATTACTGACGCAGTAGTCATGTTCATGACACGGTAAGGGGTCATCATCATCATGGTCAGTCTGCATCTCTGTTAGATCAGTGTTGGGTGGACGCTCTGTTCTTTCCCATACTCCAGGTCGTGGAGTTGGAATAGTATAGTTATTCCATTGAAATAGCACAGGAAAAGCTCCAGGTCGCAGTCGTCGTCGTCCAGTAGGATTGGGAGGTTCGAGCAGCGATAAAATATCGCAAACACACACGGGAAGTACTCGTGATAATAAAATGATCTCTCCTGATCTTAACCACCCATTGTTTCTGCAGTTCTGAGTCCTTTGGAAAGGTGTGGAAGCTCAGGTAGGAATTACACCTTGTCGATGCTGTGCACAATGGTACACAGCAGTGGTGGTTGGACCTGCTGTCTGTACGTTGTTGAAACGATACTTTTTTTGTTTAACTGTCATGTTTAGGACACGTAAACGGACAGGAGATGAAGGAAACTTCCAAGTAAATAACGGTAAATATGCTCGTTACAAGACTGGTGAGGTGAATAGCTAGCACAGTGTACGCTTTCAATGGCTACCGGATGTCAACAACCATCCTAAACTTTTAGCAGAAATTACGTCACTTAACAGCGTGCACATATGCCATTGTCCCCTGATTGTCCTCATGTATTATTGTTTGTGTGTATTTGTAACTTTCCATATTCCCCAGTAATTGTTCTAGGTAAAGACACTCTTGAACAGTAGAAGCAAGTGCCATATACTCTGCTTCGCATGTGGAAAGTGCAACAGTAGGTTGCTTCTTCGTCTTCCATGAAATAAGTGCGCTGTTCTCACTTAGGCTCACACAGTATCCTGTTGTACTGCGGCGATCACTGGTATCAGCCGCCCAGTCTGCATCGCTGTAGGCTTGTATACCAAGATTCTCAGTGTTGTTTCTCCTAAAGGTTAAACCTTTGTTTGATGTACCTTTAAGGTATCGCAGGACATGTTTCACAGTGACCCATTGCTCCTGTGTAGGCTCAGCTAGGTACTGTGACAGCCTGCTCACCACAAAACTCAGATCAGGCCTAGTGCAGGTTGTCAGGTATATCAGACTGCCCACGGCCTCTCTGTACATTCTGATGTCTGTCATTTTAACTGCATCATCACTGTATTCAAGCTTTTGCTCACAAGGAGTTTCTCTTACCCTACATTCTGACATGTTAAAACGCTGTAGAGTTTTGTTCGTGTACTTTTCTTGTGACATCTTAATACACCCACCAGAAAAATCAAAATGTATACCAAGAAAATGCTTGAGTTGCCCCAAATCCTTCATCTTGAATTGCTGTGCAAGCATCCCTTTCACTCTTTTCAATTAATTTCCATCCCTTGCAGCGATGATTAGATCATAGAACCATAAAATTATGATCACTTTCCCTTCTTTTGACTCTTGAGAATATACACAATGGTCAGCTTGGTTTTGTGTGAATCCATTTTCTGTTAAACAATTATGTAAAACCCTATTCCAATTTCGTCCAGACTGTTTGAGTCCATAAAGTGATTTCTCCAGCTTATATACTGTAAGAACGCCGTTTTCACATCCATCTGGTGGACCAGTAAATGTTCCTGTACTGCCTTTTGTAACACAACTCTTATTACTCGTTAGGTCTGCTGTTGGTGAAAACGTTTCCCCATAGTCTACTCCCATTTTCTGGCTGTAGCCCTTAGCGGTAAATCGAGCCTTGTATTGGTCATTCCCATCTACACCAGACTTGATTGCGTAAACCCACCTACCCCCCACGGGTTTCTTGCCCACTGCTAGTGTTGTCGGGGTGAAGGTTTTGTTCTCATTTAGAGATTGGATTTCTTCATCCATTGCTTTTCTCCATTCTTTTGAATTGTCTGATTGCATTGCTTCATCATAAGTCTGTGGAATGCCACACACTGCTCTACAGCAGTAGTCTACTGTGATATGCATTCCATCACTATCCTCGTCTTCAGTTACGTAGTCACCTAGGTAATTTGGTGCCCTTCTATCTCTAGTTGGATACCGCCTACTCTCAGGATATAAAGTTACACAGGTCTAATAATTAGGAACAAACTAAAATACAAATTATTTATAATAAATACATTTTATATATTATATTTTTTTTATAATAAATTATTTTTGTTATCATTAAAAGTCAGTTTCCAGTAATTCAATTTCCCATGATGTAATTTATTGACATGAGACAGTACTCATGCATTTACTCACTACTTGAGTAGCTTTTTATCAAAGTGCTTTTTTACTTTTACTCAAGTAAATTTTTGGATGCATACTTTTACTTTTACTTGAGTAACATTTGGTTCAAGTAACAGTATTTTAACTTGAGTAAAATTGTTGAATACTCTACCCACCTCTGTCAGTGTGTGATGTTCATACATGCAGCCCTAATCCTGTAATTAGGCTTGTTGACGCAGCTCTAGTTAGTGATGCGCGGATCGATACTGAAATATCCATTCCATCGATACCAGGTCTTTATGTTGTAAAATCGATTTTCAAATCAGAATATCCATACTTTTGATACTTCAGTCATTTGAGGTAATGCAAAGCACTAACAGGAACACTGTGGAAGTAACAAAAATATTGAGATCTTGTCTAAATGATATGCGGTTGGTGGGAACTACTTTTTCTTCCGCCTGGGTCAGTGCATAATGCGTAAGTACTGCGGCACGCTCACACACACACACACACACACACACACACAGACGCTCACTCAGTGTACTAGGGCGCTGTACGTACGCTATGGCGGAACGCAAGAGAAGTCATGTGTGGAGCTATTTCAGCCCCACAAAGAGCCAAGATGCTGTTTGTGATTTGTGTAAAAAAAAAAACTATAAGGAGTTGTGGCAACACAAGAAATCTTGTTAAACACCTTAGGGTAAACCCAAAGGTCCAATATGAGGCTTTCATGCTTAGGCGGACAAAATAGGAGAGCACTGTGTCAGGTGGTGCTAAAGGTTGTAAAAAAAATCGGTTGCAGGTCACTAGGAGCCCTTCAACCCTTCAATCGCATGCCATTACCATACGATTCCTTTCCAAGGGAGCGCAACATCTAGTGCTTCCTAACAACACATTTAACGTTGGCCATTTGTACAATATATATAGCACTATAAATTTATATATGTCTCGATGACGGTATGCCAAAAAATATATTAACCTAAATATATATTAGGAAACAGAATAGTTCTATATTACATATATTTTAGTTCTACATTAACTGTTCAAACGTTATTTTATTTTTTCCCTGTGCAAAATAAGATTTCGCTACCAGAATGCGTTACTATTTTGCATATTGAGGCTACTAAACCAATCAGCTTGAAGTCGCCATATTACGCCCTCTGACGTTTCTAGAAAGTAAACAGGAAACTAACGAGCTAACTGTGATGCCCGCTGTTCGTTTACAGAGGGCCACGCAGTTATAATTCAGCTCAATACCAGTTTCAAATGACAGCTAAATTGACTAATCATATCTTCCGTCTTAATGGGCGAGCTTAACTGTAGCCCGCTGTGGCGACGCTAGCTGTCGTTAGCGTACCACCGTTAGATAGTTTCCACTCGCGTTGTTTACATATTCCGCTCCCGAGGAACACGGAGCTGTGAACCTTATTTTGTTGGTACCTTATTTTTGCTTATCTAGTACATATGTTATTGGTTTATTGCGTTTTTAAAGCTGTAATGTCGTCTCAATTTTTATTATTTATTATTTTTTAATGGCTTAGGTGCACGCACCACTTCGTCGTTTGGTGTAAGGATGGTACCATATTTCCGGTTGGTATGCGGAAGTGCAGATGTTTATGGCCGAGTCTATGAAATTCACAAGGTGCCTGTTGGAGTTTCCGAAGTTTACCGTCAACGATGTGCGTCGTATTGTCAGAGCATCAAGTACAACGCCACAGAGTAAACTTGAAAAGGGTTTCAAGTTCTACGTTTCATCCTACCTCTGCAATTTTGAAGGTAAGTGGCTGACGCTAGTTAGCTAGCTAGCCTGAGGTGGCAGTCTAATGAAGTGATGTTGTTTTTAGTAACGAACCGACCTGTCCTAGTACTAGAAATGCCTTTTAAAAACATGTTTGTATTTCTGATGGAAGTATCAGGCAAAAGTAAGGCTAACGAGATAACAGTGAGGGCTCACTGCTACAGATCTATGAAGAAAACAGATACGCCACACCAGCTGAGAGCAGGACTGGTTAAAATGACACGAGTTCTGTTCAGTGTCACGTTCAAAGTTCTGTTGAACAAGTTCAAAAGTTAGTTCAACACAAGTTCAATCTTTTATCCTTGCTCTTACTTCACGTAAGCTGTGATAGCCATAGGCATTGGTTTTCAAAGCTTACAATGGTAGCCAAATGCAGAGTAGCTGAGTGGGAATCATTAGCAGTCTGTTTTGCCTATAGTAAACAAATGGGAGTTTATTTTACAGTTCGAGCTATTGTTATCTACCTCTATGACTCAAAAGCAGAATATAGTCCACCTCAGCTATTCTTCAAACTGCATTTTCTAAAATCTGCCAATCTGTCTTTCAAAACTTTTATCTTCTTTATTAACATATGGCTTCAACACTTACACCTATTAACATATTCTGATAACACTCTTCAAGAAGCAGTTGAAGTAAAACCTGCACTGTTCTGTTGTTGGTGGTGGAAACAACAAAATAATATAAATATAAGTAGGCCTGTTTCACTCCTATGTGTAAGCATTTCATCTGGAGTGAAAATGAAGTTTAAATCTAAAATATATTTTATAGTTTATAGTTGCTCAGTGAACTAGTAGATTGAACCATGCACAACACTGTAGAATAGAACGACAGTATAGCCAAGTGTTTTAAGAGTGATGCAAAACAGCACAAACGTTACATGAGACAATAGACAAGTGACATTCACCACTAACAACATGATGGGACAGAAATTGCGCCTATTGACATTGCTGAAGTCTTCTTTTCAAGATATTACATTTTGCCTCTTGTGTATTTCAGATGACATTACGTGATTCAATGCCAGTTGTGCTCATTAACAGCAACTGCTCTTGTGTTGCTGGTTGCGGAATCTGCAACCACTTGGTTGCATTGCTTTTCCAGACTGCTCATTATTCTGAATCTGGCATGTCTGTCGTGCCTCCTGTCCTTTCATGCACACAGACAGAACAGAAGTGGCATAAACCACCAACAATGGTTTGTCTTATTTCATTATTTAATGTTAGTTACTGTATCACAGTCACTTTACTAACACCATCTTTTAAATTAATAGGGGGTGAAGCCTGGACCCGTGGATGCCATGGTTGTCCTAAAGCCAAAACCAGGTGCTACTACAGCCAGTGGAGTTAGGTATGTAGTACCAAATTTAATAGGCAGATTACAGTGTGTGGTAAAAAAATAAATGCTTTTGATCATCTGATAAGACCCTGTTCTCTTCAAAATTTAATTTAGCCTCGTTGTACTTCAGATGACATGTGATATGTGATTCCCAATCAGTTGTGCTGGTGAACAGATTACAATGTGTAAAAATAAATGTTATTCACTCTTCTTTTAGTACACTTTTCAAGGGCTACAGCGGTGAGCTCCCACACCGGGCCACCCTCAATCCTGGACCAGTCTACGCTGGAATGAAAGCAGATTCTCTTCCACTCATCTGCACAATGAACATCTCGCCTGACAAGCCACTTGTGGACTCCATCTTTGGGAAGGTACAAGTTGGCAGTGTATTGTCCTATCAACAACCACCACCTCCATCTGACAGTGTTGTCATACATGAGGATGCACCCCCATTCCCGAGTCTGCCACTAGAATGTTACCATCTAAGCCCACCTGAATATTCATTTGTGCCAACACACCAAGAACAGCTACACCTAAGCTCACTTTCTGTGACCTTGTCACAGTCACACCTTATTGAGGAGGCAACAAGATCCCAAAGTGCTACACCTGAGTGGCATTCACTTAGGAGAGAAAGAGTGACTGCCTCACATTTCAGAGAGGTGAGCCACGTTAGAGGTCCAGGTGCTGCAGAAAGCCTGGCAGAAAGGATAATCCGAGGGACACGACAAACAGCACACATGAAGAGGGGACTTGAAATGGAAACGGGGGCCTTAAAGGACTATGCAGTTCTGAAAAACTTGAACTTGAACCACTTCAGCGTCCATCATTTGGGCTTGTTGAAATTAAGTGCCCAAATGCACAAAGCTATGTAGACTGCAAATTCCTCAAAGTGGCACAAGGCCTACACAGATTGAAGGAGAGCCATTGTTATTATTGGCAAATCCAGGGCCAGTTATTGATTACTGGTATGCAGTGGTGTGATTTAGTTATCTGTGCCCATGATGATATTTTTGTGCAGCGAGTTTACAGAGATAGCAGTGTATTAGAAGAGGTGAAAAGGAGGTGTGACATGTTTTTCTTTAACACTTACATGCCAAAATACCCCTCTATGCCCAAGCAATAGAAAATCATAATGAACTCATGAACAATTAAAACAATTTCAAATTATTCTGTCAATTGTATTACTATTGTATTCATTTCATTTTTACAAATACAGTAAAAGTTAAGAAATACATAATGTTGTATTGTGTTGTCAATTTTACATATAAAAGTGAAAGCATTTTATACTATTTATCATATTGCACTAAAACCTTAACATTGCAGCCAATATTTACAGACTAGCATGACCTAAAGCAGGGGTCGGCAAGCTTTTTGACTCGGAGCCACAAAAGCAAAATAATTGGAAATTTATTTCAGTGACGATGACATGTCACTCAAGCGAACCGAAACTAAATACTGGACATTTGTGAAATTCCATCCGAACATTTTTTAAGTCTCAAAAATATTATACGTTAATTAAATACTCATTAATTCTATTCAAAAGCTGAGCTGCATGCGGCTCTGGAGCCGCGGCTTGCCGACCCCTGACCTTAAAGGGATCATTTTAAGGTTGGAGAAAATATAAAATAATAATAAATCACCATGATTCATATTACATCATCTGTCTAATTCTGGATTGAGATTAGCCATTGTTTGCCCAGGCTTTTACCAAGGGGCCATTTTGATAATTCACCAAAAGACAGGCAACAGTAAAAAATTTGGTTTATGCTCCCTGTGATTGAAAGGGTGATCACTGTGCTGAATATTTTATGTTCTTTGACTCTGCGAATCACACGCTCAACATGGACTCTCAGTCTTGCAATGGACTGTGACGTTCTGATCTCTGACCTAGACAGTTGAGCTCTCTTTGACAGAAACGTGGGTATGTGGACTTTGCATGGAACGCAGTCTTCAACAAGGAAACCCTTGTCCACCATGATGGCCATAGATGGGTCAAGGAGGGCCACAATGCCAGACTGCTTTAAGATCTCTTTATCACTGATAGCACCTTGATAAAGAGAAGACACAAAGGTCACTGCGCCATGAGGGGCTATCCCAATCAACCCTTTGAATGTACAGTGTGATTTATAAGTGGAAAACACTTCACTCTGGAGGAGAAGGGAATTTGGAGTTTGACATCTCAGTTCTGTGCAATCTAAAATTATTTGAGTGTCAGCGTAGTCCTGAAACACATCTGGGAGGTGAGTTTTCACAGTGTCCACATCTAACCAAATAGAAACAGCTCCCAATACAGTATAAAGGAGGTTGGCCCAGGTGTTAATAATACGACTAACAGTTGACCGATGTATTCTAAATCTGTGGGCCAAATCCTTTTGCATCAGTCCCAATGACAGGTAGTTCATGAAGAGAAAAAACTCATCAATTGGTTGAAGAACCTGGGGAAAAAATACATTATCCTATTGTCATATTACATTATGACTATCAAAACTTCTTTTGATGTAAAGATTAATTTGAAAATGATGACATAACATGCTTTGTATGGACAAGACGAAAACATTTACCGTTTGCACTGGCAGAGTGAGGGACCTGATCAGTCTTCTCAACAGTCTGTGCTCTTGTAACCCGTATGATGTGGGTGGCTGGCTCTATTTGCTTCCAAAAGCCCATCAGGTGTGCATGGCTTGCAAATCTGTGGAATATAAAAGTTATATATAAAGGTTATATAATGGCTAATTCATTCACAATGTATTTCAGACACCAGAGAAGGCCCATCCTTGTACTGTGTCCTGCCATATTTTTTATTTACCTGGTAAAGAATCGTATGTCATCATCAGAGGCAGAAAACCGCTCCAAACAGAACTTGCTGCTGACAGTTAAGTCTTCGATTTGTTTTCGGAGCCTTGGTATCTCCTCGCGTAGCTCTTCATTTTCATTGAGGGAGAGATCAAGCGCAGCAGGCTCATTACTGACGCAGAGTAGTCATGTTCATGACACGGTAAGGGGTCATCATCATCATCATGGTCAGTCTGCATCTCTGTTAGATCAGTGTTGGGTGGACGCTCTGTTCTTTCCCATACTCCAGGTCGTGGAGTTGGAATAGTATAGTTATTCCATTGAAATAGCACAGGAAAAGCTCCAGGTCGCAGTCGTCGTCGTCCAGTAGGATTGGGAGGTTCGAGCAGCGATAAAATATCGCAAACACACACGGGAAGTACTCGTGATAATAAAATGATCTCTCCTGATCTTAACCACCCATTGTTTCTGCAGTTCTGAGTCCTTTGGAAAGGTGTGGAAGCTCAGGTAGGAATTACACCTTGTCGATGCTGTGCACAATGGTACACAGCAGTGGTGGTTGGACCTGCTGTCTGTACGTTGTTGAAACGATACTTTTTTTTGTTTAACTGTCATGTTTAGGACACGTAAACGGACAGGAGATGAAGGAAACTTCCAAGTAAATAACGGTAAATATGCTCGTTACAAGACTGGTGAGGTGAATAGCTAGCACAGTGTACGCTTTCAATGGCTACCGGATGTCAACAACCATCCTAAACTTTTAGCAGAAATTACGTCACTTAACAGCGTGCACATATGCCATTGTCCCCTGATTGTCCTCATGTATTATTGTTTGTGTGTATTTGTAACTTTCCATATTCCCCAGTAATTGTTCTAGGTAAAGACACTCTTGAACAGTAGAAGCAAGTGCCATATACTCTGCTTCGCATGTGGAAAGTGCAACAGTAGGTTGCTTCTTCGTCTTCCATGAAATAAGTGCGCTGTTCTCACTTAGGCTCACACAGTATCCTGTTGTACTGCGGCGATCACTGGTATCAGCCGCCCAGTCTGCATCGCTGTAGGCTTGTATACCAAGATTCTCAGTGTTGTTTCTCCTAAAGGTTAAACCTTTGTTTGATGTACCTTTAAGGTATCGCAGGACATGTTTCACAGTGACCCATTGCTCCTGTGTAGGCTCAGCTAGGTACTGTGACAGCCTGCTCACCACAAAACTCAGATCAGGCCTAGTGCAGGTTGTCAGGTATATCAGACTGCCCACGGCCTCTCTGTACATTCTGATGTCTGTCATTTTAACTGCATCATCACTGTATTCAAGCTTTTGCTCACAAGGAGTTTCTCTTACCCTACATTCTGACATGTTAAAACGCTGTAGAGTTTTGTTCGTGTACTTTTCTTGTGACATCTTAATACACCCACCAGAAAAATCAAAATGTATACCAAGAAAATGCTTGAGTTGCCCCAAATCCTTCATCTTGAATTGCTGTGCAAGCATCCCTTTCACTCTTTTCAATTAATTTCCATCCCTTGCAGCGATGATTAGATCATAGAACCATAAAATTATGATCACTTTCCCTTCTTTTGACTCTTGAGAATATACACAATGGTCAGCTTGGTTTTGTGTGAATCCATTTTCTGTTAAACAATTATGTAAAACCCTATTCCAATTTCGTCCAGACTGTTTGAGTCCATAAAGTGATTTCTCCAGCTTATATACTGTAAGAACGCCGTTTTCACATCCATCTGGTGGACCAGTAAATGTTCCTGTACTGCCTTTTGTAACACAACTCTTATTACTCGTTAGGTCTGCTGTTGGTGAAAACGTTTCCCCATAGTCTACTCCCATTTTCTGGCTGTAGCCCTTAGCGGTAAATCGAGCCTTGTATTGGTCATTCCCATCTACACCAGACTTGATTGCGTAAACCCACCTACCCCCACGGGTTTCTTGCCCACTGCTAGTGTTGTCGGGGTGAAGGTTTTGTTCTCATTTAGAGATTGGATTTCTTCATCCATTGCTTTTCTCCATTCTTTTGAATTGTCTGATTGCATTGCTTCATCATAAGTCTGTGGAATGCCACACACTGCTCTACAGCAGTAGTCTACTGTGATATGCATTCCATCACTATCCTCGTCTTCAGTTACGTAGTCACCTAGGTAATTTGGTGCCCTTCTATCTCTAGTTGGATACCGCCTACTCTCAGGATATAAAGTTACACAGGTCTAATAATTAGGAACAAACTAAAATACAAATTATTTATAATAAATACATTTTTATATATTATATTTTTTTTATAATAAATTATTTTTGTTATCATTAAAAGTCAGTTTCCAGTAATTCAATTTCCCATGATGTAATTTATTGACATGAGACAGTACTCATGCATTTACTCACTACTTGAGTAGCTTTTTATCAAAGTGCTTTTTTACTTTTACTCAAGTAAATTTTTGGATGCATACTTTTACTTTTACTTGAGTAACATTTGGTTCAAGTAACAGTATTTTAACTTGAGTAAAATTGTTGAATACTCTACCCACCTCTGTCAGTGTGTGATGTTCATACATGCAGCCCTAATCCTGTAATTAGGCTTGTTGACGCAGCTCTAGTTAGTGATGCGCGGATCGATACTGAAATATCCATTCCATCGATACCAGGTCTTTATGTTGTAAAATCGATTTTCAAATCAGAATATCCATACTTTTGATACTTCAGTCATTTGAGGTAATGCAAAGCACTAACAGGAACACTGTGGAAGTAACAAAAATATTGAGATCTTGTCTAAATGATATGCGGTTGGTGGGAACTACTTTTTCTTCCGCCTGGGTCAGTGCATAATGCGTAAGTACTGCGGCACGCTCACACACACACACACACACACACACACACACAGACGCTCACTCAGTGTACTAGGGCGCTGTACGTACGCTATGGCGGAACGCAAGAGAAGTCATGTGTGGAGCTATTTCAGCCCCACAAAGAGCCAAGATGCTGTTTGTGATTTGTGTAAAAAAAAAAACTATAAGGAGTTGTGGCAACACAAGAAATCTTGTTAAACACCTTAGGGTAAACCCAAAGGTCCAATATGAGGCTTTCATGCTTAGGCGGACAAAATAGGAGAGCACTGTGTCAGGTGGTGCTAAAGGTTGTAAAAAAAATCGGTTGCAGGTCACTAGGAGCCCTTCAACCCTTCAATCGCATGCCATTACCATACGATTCCTTTCCAAGGGAGCGCAACATCTAGTGCTTCCTAACAACACATTTAACGTTGGCCATTTGTACAATATATATAGCACTATAAATTTATATATGTCTCGATGACGGTATGCCAAAAAATATATTAACCTAAATATATATTAGGAAACAGAATAGTTCTATATTACATATATTTTAGTTCTACATTAACTGTTCAAACGTTATTTTATTTTTTCCCTGTGCAAAATAAGATTTCGCTACCAGAATGCGTTACTATTTTGCATATTGAGGCTACTAAACCAATCAGCTTGAAGTCGCCATATTACGCCCTCTGACGTTTCTAGAAAGTAAACAGGAAACTAACGAGCTAACTGTGATGCCCGCTGTTCGTTTACAGAGGGCCACGCAGTTATAATTCAGCTCAATACCAGTTTCAAATGACAGCTAAAATTGACTAATCATATCTTCCGTCTTAATGGGCGAGCTTAACTGTAGCCCGCTGTGGCGACGCTAGCTGTCGTTAGCGTACCACCGTTAGATAGTTTCCACTCGCGTTGTTTACATATTCCGCTCCCGAGGAACACGGAGCTGTGAACCTTATTTTTGTTGGTACCTTATTTTTGCTTATCTAGTACATATGTTATTGGTTTATTGCGTTTTTAAAGCTGTAATGTCGTCTCAATTTTTATTATTTATTATTTTTTAATGGCTTAGGTGCACGCACCACTTCGTCGTTTTGGTGTAAGGATGGTACCATATTTCCGGTTGGTATGCGGAAGTGCAGATGTTTATGGCCGAGTCTATGAAATTCACAAGGTGCCTGTTGGAGTTTCCGAAGTTTACCGTCAACGATGTGCGTCGTATTGTCAGAGCATCAAGTACAACGCCACAGAGTAAACTTGAAAAGGGTTTCAAGTTCTACGTTTCATCCTACCTCTGCAATTTTGAAGGTAAGTGGCTGACGCTAGTTAGCTAGCTAGCCTGAGGTGGCAGTCTAATGAAGTGATGTTGTTTTTAGTAACGAACCGACCTGTCCTAGTACTAGAAATGCCTTTTAAAAACATGTTTGTATTTCTGATGGAAGTATCAGGCAAAAGTAAGGCTAACGAGATAACAGTGAGGGCTCACTGCTACAGATCTATGAAGAAAACAGATACGCCACACCAGCTGAGAGCAGGACT
>NC_135231.1:11321753-11349253 GCF_052324685.1 Brachyhypopomus gauderio | reverse complement strand
ATGTTGTGCTCATGTCCGGGCCTGAGGGGTATGTTGGGCTCACGTGTGGGCCTAGTGGGCATGCTGGGCTCACGTGCCCCGCCTGGTGGGCATGCTGGGCTCACGTGCGGGCCTGGTGGGCTGGCCGAGCTAGCGAGGTGTGGTTAGTGGATACTGCGTCTCTGCACAAGCTCCCTCACTAAGGCAGATGTATGGATATGTTAAAGGCTAATAAAAAAGTAATGCAGTAGAGACAGCTGTGGAACAGAGTGATAAAGCTCCGGCAGGTGTGTGTGTGTGTGTGTGTGTGTGTGTGTGTGTGTGTGTGTGTGTGTGTGTGTGTGTGTGTGTGTGTGTGTGTGTGTGTGTGTGTGTGAAGAACAAGAGAAGACAAACGCAGGCGTTTGGTGTGGGGGGATGAACAGAAAGGAGTTGCAGAGTGAAGCAGCTGTTTCTCTGCACACAGTGCAGTCACTCAACACGGCGAGGTGACACAATGATGCTCTTTCTTTCTCTCTCTCTCTCTCGTTTGTGTGTGTGTGTGGGTGTGTGTTAGTGTGTATCATGTGTCCATGTGTGTGCACATTTAATCCAGTACGTGCTCATGACAACTGCGTTATAATTTTGCATAGTACATTTATTCACATTCTCCATTTCTGTTTTGAAGCCTAATTCTCTGCAGAATGAGAGATGTTGACCGTGTGTGTCTGACATGGTCCTGCCCACATCCTGCCGACGTACTGCAGTCACCGTCCCCCAGTGCGCCGGACAGACACCGTCCCCTGGTGCACCGGACAGACACCGTCCCCCGGTGCGCCGGACAGACACCTCCCCCGGTGCGCCGGACAGACACCGTCCCCCAGTGCGCCGGACAGACACCGTCCCCCGGCCCGGGAGGCCTGTAAGGGTGGGGGTGGAGGGTGGAGCAGGTGGGTGCTGCTTCAGGACACTATGAATAAACGGCCACATTAACTCTCTGTTACTACACCCACCGGCAAACCTACTGAGAGATGGAGCGCCATTAGAAAGATAGATCGAACGTGAGAGAGAGAGAGAGAGAGAGAGAGGGGGAGAGAGGGGGAGAGATAGAGAGAGGGAGAGTCACAGACGGAAAGAGGGAGAGAGAGAGAGGGAAGGAGGGAGAGAGGGGGAGAGAGGAGGGAGAGAGATAGTCACAGACAGAAAGAGGGAGAGAAGGATGTAGGGAGAGAGAGAAGGAGGGAGAGAGAGAGGGTCTTGGTGCCAGTAGAAGACAGATTATCTGAAGTCCTTCTTTAGTTAATACCTCAGCAACCTCACACATCTCCAGATGTAGAGAAGTCCTACAGCCCAACGCTGAAAACACCTCACCCAGTACCAGCTGCTGTTCCTATAGCAACCAAGGCTCTGACCCCTCCCACTGTCTTCTGAGGGAAACGATAAACAGCTGGCACTTCTGGGACAGACCGCCACCTCACACACACACACACACACACACACACACATGCGTCCACACATTCATTTTTAATGAGAAGCATTGAGTCCTGCAGCTATGGGAGTTATCGATCATGTGCTCTCAAGCGCAGAACTGCTAATTCATATACACTCCATCATACACACTTCCCATGTAAACTAACATATGCCCCCCCAAGGACACACACACACACACACACACACACACCTTTTCTAGAACCTCCACCTGGAACACATTCTGGGCAGGTGGAGGTGTGACCCCTGAAGCAGCGTCTGTCTCTGTGGGCTGCAGTGACAGACACTCAGCACAGGGGGGCAGCACCCTCATCTGCCCCCTAAACCTCTCAGGGGAGAGAGAGCTGTACACATTCACACACACACACACGTACGCACGCACGCACGCACGCACGCACACACACACACACACACACACACACACACACACACACACACACACACACACACACACACACACAGTCTCAGGCCTCATGGCATACACAAAAACACTCACAAATATACATACACACTCGTGTACCACTCTTGGCAGACACACCTGCAGACTGACACACACACACACACACACACACACACACACACACACACACACACACACACACACACACATACACACACACACACACACACACTTTGCCCACTATATTATCTCTCTCTACGTTTACCGCATTTTAGTTTTGGTAGAGTGCACAAGGTCTACAAGCACACACACGTGTGTGTGTGTGTGTGTGTGTGTGTGTGTGTGTGTGCGTGCTTGTGCCTGCTGAAAACTCAATCAAACCATGCTTGATTGTAAGAGGAGGTCTCTCAGTGGGGCATGTGGACGCTGCAGGGGGGGTAAGAGAAGGCGGGGGAGGGAGACAGAGAGAGAGATAGAGAGAGAAAAGGAGAGAAAGAGACATAAATGGTGAGACTGAGCAGTGTGCTGGCTCTTCTGCAGATGTGGGGAAAGGGAGAGATGTGAGTGATGAGAAGATCATGACTTCTTCATTAGAAGAACAGACAGAAGAACTGAGAGGGACCCTCATGATAACTATGGACGAGGATCTGACACATCATTCCACATTCAGCCTCCATCACACTGATGAGCTAATCCAGAAGACACACCTAATCCAGAAGACACACCTAATCCAGATGACACACCTAATCCAGAAGACACACCTAATCCAGAGAACATACCTAATCTAGAGGACACACCTAATCCAGAAGACACACCTAATCCAGAAGACACACCTAATCTAGAGAACATACCTAATCCAGAAGACACACCTAATCCAGAAGACACACCTAATCCAGAAGACACACCTAATCCAGATGACACACCTAATCCAGAAGACACACCTAATCTAGAGGACATACCTAATCTAGAGGACACACCTAATCCAGAAGACACACTTAACCCAGAAGACACAACTAATCCAGAGGGCACACCTAATCCAGAAGACACACCTAATCCAGAAGACACACTTAATCCAGAAGACACACTTAATCCAGAAGACACAACTAATCCAGAGGACACAACTAATCCAGAGGACACACCTAATCCAGAGGACACACCTAATCCAGAGGACACACCTAATCCAGAAGACACACCTAATCCAGAAGACACACCTAATCCACTACCTTCAGATGGTGCTCAGTCAGCCACTCTGAATCTTTAATCAAAATGAGATCCTGACACCCTCCACCGCTCCACTGTGGACACTGTACATCGTCCATTTGGACGCCGCCATGTCTGCAAAACGAAGGTCCATGCGTCCGACACAGCGGGACACGGCATCGCCGGTGGAGCAGGACGTTCTCCGGCCGCTCCTGGGCGGACCTCACGGTGGAACTCTACCACATCGCACATCCAGCACCAGGGCATTATGGGAAGCCTCCCTATAACCCTCCCTATAACATCAACACCAAAACCTTTATCTCACGTTTGGCAGTCTAGACCGCGGCGTTTGATGAATGACTCTCCAGAAAGACCCGCATCACAAAACCCATTCAGGTGAATCGATTCACCATTAAGTCACAAGAAAAAGCCTCATTGTGGGGCCCAGACTCTGGCACTATTGTTCACCATCGCACCACGGCTATTTGCACATCAGCGTTATGATGAATGGTTACTTTTCATGTTAGTAAACAAAGGAGTTCTCCATGCCTAGCCTCACTCCAACATCTCAGGAAGTCCATGGTCAGAGTTTTATAAAACAAAAGTCCATGGTCAGAGTTTTATAAAACAAAAGCCCTTGTACATGTGATTTGAACATTTCACTTCACAGCAGGACTCAAATTACAAAATGGAGGACTGTCCAAATAAGAGAATTTAGCTTATGCGCCGGTGGTGGGGGCTTAGCACACATGCTGACTGGCAAACTATACAGCCTATTATCCAAATCCATGATAACTGTGAACATTTCTTATTACGAACTTATCAGGCCAGTGTGAATTCGAGTAACGCCCAGAGGTCATTGAGGTACCGTATGAGTGCAGGAAGATAATCATCCTTCTTTGAATGCACACTTTATTACCCATGATGCTGTGCATATGAAAGGCGTCCACAGCAGTTCGTTACTTGAAAAGCTCATTATAACTTTTTTCTAACCGCTGGCTGACTATCAGGAGTTCCAAGCCAGACGGGCAGTGAGGAATCACAGTGTGTGTGAGGCGCTGGGGGCCACCGGGGGGGGGGGGGGGGGGGGCGCTGGTGTGTGTGAGACTGCCGTCTGCGGGGTAAGGAGGCCGGGCCGGACGCCTGCCCAGCACGCTGGCCAAAGCACACAGGACAGGAGTCACGCGATTCCAGTAAAGCCTGGCCGGCGTTTAGGAGGGTGCCAGGGAGAAGGATCCAGACAGATCAAGAACAGAGGGGATCGACTGTAGACAGAGAGCTGAAAAACGCAGCCAGTCGATAGAGAGAGTGGGATATTAATTATGTATGACTGAAATCCTCTTTATGGGAGCAGAAAGGAGAAGAGAGACAGTGTAGGTGAGCTGGGAGTTGGATACCACTGAGACATTATCTGTGTGAAGACAGCTGACACTCTCACGCATGCACACACACACACACACACACACACACACGCGCGCGCACACACACACACACACACACACACACACACACACACACACACACACAGCTCAAGTACCACATCACACTACCACTTATGTAGCAACATTCTTTTCCTGTTAAAAGCAAAAAAAACCCATTTACTACCAACAACATACAAATCTGTGCAGACTACACCAAGATGTTCTTGTTTTAACACATGTGAGAGTCACCACTAACACTATGATTCTAATGAGATATAAAGCGAAAGGAGGAGTGAAAGAGAGAGGGAGGAAGAGAGAAAGAGAGAGAGAGAGAGAGAGAGAGAGAGAGAGAGAGAGAGAGAGAGAGGAAGACAAGGGAAGATTTGCTGAACACAGCTGTTAAGTTCTCCAACGGCCCTCAGGGAAACAAGACAGAAAGCTCCTGTTGGCTGTCTGTCTGTCAGCTAGGAACAGGCACCTCCTCCCTAAGGCGGGGCCATGCAGATCCAGAGCTCTCCTCTCACTATGTGGGCGGGGCTTGGGCCGAGGGCCACGCCGCTCCCAGCCTGACCGTCACGGCAACTAACTGACGAAGATGCTGATGCAATTAGCTGCCATATGTTCTCTGGGCTGCGAGCGACAAAACAAAATTCAAAAACTACATAATGTCATTAAACTGGGGCTGGAGAGATGGCAGATGCTTGTGGGTGAAGACAGCAGGATCTGCACTGGGGTTTAACAGAATCTCCAGCACGTCCCCGAGCAGCGGTGGGCCGGTCTCTAAGCTAATAACACAGTGGGAACGGACAGCAGGTAGTGGATCAGTCAGTGTATGAGGAGTTAATAATGCATCTGTCCAGACACACACCAACAGGCTGAGGTCTTCCTCTCTCTTGATTTTGTGCATGTGCTCTCTCTCTCTCCCTCTCTCTCTCCCTCCCTCTCTCTCACACACACTCACACGCGCGCACAGACACGAACAGATCTGTAGGAGAGATAGCAGGGGGCTTATTGATTTAAACACGGCATCCAGTCAGAGGGTCGCTCTGACCCCGGGGTTGATGCACAGCACACTTGATTAGGTGTGTGTTTGTGTGTGTGAGGAGTGTGTATTTGTGTGTGTGAGGAGAGTGTGTTTGTGTGTGTGAGGAGAGTGTGGTTGTGTGTGTGTGTGAGGAGAGTGTATTTGTGTGTGTGTGTGTGAGGAGAGTGTGTTTGTGTGTGTGTGTGAGGAGAGTGTGTTTGTGTGTGAGGAGTGTGTATTTGTGTGTGAGGAGTGTGTATTTGTGTGTGTGTGTGAGGAGAGTGTGTTTGTGTGTGAGGAGAGTGTATTTGTGTGTGTGTGTGAGGAGAGTGTGTTTGTGTGTGTGTGTGAGGAGAGTGTGTTTGTGTGTGTGAGGAGAGTCTGGTTGTGTGTGTGAGGAGTGTGTGTAAGGAGAGTGTGTGTGTGTGAGGAAAGTGTGGTTGTGTGTGTGAGAAGTGTGTGTGTGTGAGGAAAGTGTGGTTGTGTGGTTGAGGAGAGTGTGTGTGTGAGAAGTGTGTGTCTGTGTGTGTGAGGAGTGTGTGTGTGGAGAGTGTGTTTGTGTGTGTGTGAGGAGAGTGTGTTTGTGTGTGTGTGAGGAGAGTGAGGATGTGTGTTTGTTCAGTACGTGTGTGTGTGTGTGTGTGTGTGTGTGTCTCCCTCTCTGAGTGTGGGGGGGTCAGAGAGGGAGAAAGAATACAGATGGTGGGGTTGACTGCACCCCACTGGTCTGGTAGCTTCTTGGCGGGTTTTTCCCAGCATGCTTTTCTGTCCGGGTTTAAGGGCCAGGGGGAGGAGGAGAGACAAGCTCAGGTGCCTTTTCCACTACATCCCGAGAACAACCCAATTTACACCACGTCTATGAAGACACGAGAGTGTAACTGTGGCCCCATCCTGGTCTGACCCCCCCGTCGGCCCTGGGCTTGGTGCTTCTCATATAATAGAGACACAGAATGCTGATTCACTGGAACCGATGTACCTGTGAAACCTAAAGATGTCAAGGAAACATCTCCGAGCTCAGCGGAGCAGGACAGCAAACAAGCAGGCAGTCACGTGGGCCCTCATTAATTCCAGATGCTCTTAAGAGTTCATCTCTTTCCCAGTGTGATGAAAAGCCAACACAATGCTTCGATAATGAGCTGAACTTGTCTATAGTGCTTATTGTCTTAAGCCCACTAACTGTCAGACAAACAAATGGGGTTGACTGACTGGCCCATACACCTAGAGGAGCCCCCACCTCAGAGGGACTATTAATAACACAATCACCAAGCTCCCTTGAATAACTTGCGTGACGCTGTCATATTGCTTGATGTTGTCAAGGCGGGGTGCGGAGAGAAAGAGCTGTTCTCTGTCTAAGACGGGCACACAATGAGCACGTCGGCTCCGGGAGCGACACCCCCACCCACCCAGGATCATTCGTTAGACGTCGGCTGGCTGGATGCGGAGACGGAGTCCGTACGTCGCTTCCCACCGCGATGACGACAAACAGCCCCGAATCCGCCGTTGCTTCGTGCCAAAAAATTCATCCCCCTGGTATTATCCATCTGTACGTTTACACCGGAGAAGTCACACCATTCTGACAACGTCCACGATGTGTTAACACGGGAAGGTCCGTCGAGCCGCGATGCTCTCGGTCCTTGGGTGGGGGTCGGCCTGGTGGCCCCACCCTCACAGCTTCTGTTGCACTACCACCTCCGCCCGATTCAGGACATGTTCGCAAGAGCGGCGGTGGTACGTGAAAGGTGGACCAGACAGCACCAGCGAGGCTCTGATCGGGTTGGATCAGGGTGACGAGGTAAAAGGTTTGATTCGACATTTTTTTTTTTCAATTTCGATCTGTGTTAATATTTACATTTAAACGGAGTTGGGTGGGTGTGGGTTAATTCCTCAGAACCCAGGCCAATCAGAAACATGCAGCGAAATAAGCACTAGCCACCATATTTCCATATGAATGGGCAACCCAGGGAGGGTGTTTCTGGAGCAAGTCACACGTAGCAGCAGTCTCTGATTGCTGACCATATTGAAAAGAAAACACACACACACATACACACATACACACACACGCACACACACACATCATTATCATCCATCAACACAGTTCACCCTGACAGCTCTCTCAGTGCGGGCCGTGGAGGAGGGCCGGGGAGTAGGTGGATTGATTCTTCGTGCTGTCGGCCGGCGATGCCGCTCAAAAGCCGAGAACAGGGACGATCGCACGGCGAGGACAACACAGGGGGGACGGGGGGGACGGCAGGACGGATGGGCGAGACATGCCAACATCGCTGCCACGTGAGCTGGCCTGATAACCGTCTCACGCAGGCAGTGGGAGCCACTAAGATGAAGAGCATATGTGGGTCTGGCAGTCCCTGGGGGTGGGGCTTGTGTGGGGCGGGGCTTGTGGGGGGTGGAGCCCAGTCCACAGTGACATCCAGTGACGAGAGAACAGGTAGACATTGGCAGTTTCTGTCTGGGCGCACGCAGGCTCAGTGGGAGGCGAGCCACGTGAATCTATTACAGCCCAGCACTGCCTGGGACTCGTCTCACGCGGCTCACACGTCTGGCCGGCTGTAATCAATAACACGCAGGAAAGGGGAGCTCGTTGTTCCGCTGTTTCACAGACCGAAGTCTTAAAAAAGGCCTGAACTTGGGTTCTCCTTGATCCACCACCAAAGCCAACGCTGGTAACAAGAAAAGCACACACACAAATCCTGCCTGGAAAGAACAGCAGATGATGTGGTCAATAACAGATACGGTTCCTACGGGCCGAGGGTATTCTGAGGTGACCAAGATGATGTAGCAAAGGGGTTAAACAAAGAAGGGTGTGCTTTTATACACACTCAAAATACATTAGCAACAGAAACGGACGTGAAAGAGAGAACAGCTCGGTTTCCTCCAGAAGACGATTGTTTTCGCAGGACACATTAAGCTGAAGAGACGGTCTCCTGTGCCAAGGCCAACTTCCCTTTCCCCGCAGCCAAACAACGCACCCAGACGGAGCACCTTGCCAACGCGCCTGAACCTGTCGTAATGAACGTCTGAACGTCCGAGGCGGGGATCCGCTCTCTCCTGCCGCCCGTCTTCAGAGCTCCGGGACAAAGAAGCCCAGCGATACGTCGTGAGCTCTGTTACGCTCCCCCCCCCCCCACACACGGGCAGTCAGCAGGGCCGTTACACACACTCCGTATGGACGGACAAGCTTGTGTTCGCTTGCCAAGAGAGACAGAGAGAGAGAGAGAGAGACAGAGAGAGAGGGAGAGAGAGACGGCACCCGAGTCGCACGTCTCTGCCTCGGCCAATTAGACAGCTAGCGGTAATGACAGCACGCTAGTTCCATCGCCACCGTCAGCGTCTTCCCTCCTGACACAGCCATGCCTATTTCCTTCAACTGGCAGTTACTTCTCCCCAAGAATCCTTTTTTTTGTTTAATTAGGCTTGTAAATAATTATTGCAATTAAAGCCTGCAATTAGGGCAGAGAAACGCCACTATTAGATGAGGCGGCCGCCGGGGAGCTGTTTTAGCGGCGGTGAAGCACACACAAAGGCTCCACCATTACACCGTCACTCGGTGACAGCCACGACCACTCCTGACATGGCAGAACATTTTAATTGCGGACGTTATTATCCCGCCATCCCTCAGCCTGATTCCTGAGCCGGCGAGACAGTCTCCAGGAGAAGTCAACTATGAGAAACTTACCAAAATGTCACTTCACTGCCCACACAAACAAGGGAAACGCTCGGGAAATTTGTTTATTTGGTGCCGCGAGATATCTCGTGTGCGAGCGAGCGTGTGTTTTGGAAACGATTCTCCACGACACGTTTGACTGACGCCTGACAAGCCCACGCCGCTCCGCACCGCAGCGCCTCGTCGCCATGGCGTGTCTGTGACACGAGCTTGACGAACGACGCGCAAATTGAGGAAACGACCGTGGCGTGTGATGAGGAACAGGAGCTGGCGTCTCCAAACACAACGCTGTACACGGGTCCCGGAGTCACACGGAGACACACGGAGACACCGGCCCTCGTTACGGGCTCGTGGAGCCACCCTGAAGCCGCGTGGGGACACTCCCCGCAGGGTTAGCAGGGAGCAGCGGGCGTGGACGCTACCTGCAGGACTCAGACTGTATTAGTGCCCAGTGCAATGGGAGCTCATCTCCTTACAGAGGACATACCACGGGGGCCTGACAGGTCAAGGGTCATTGGGGGCGTGGTCAGGTTGCCCACCCCCCCCCCCCCCCCAAGACGAGCGAGGACTTCACGGGCCAATCCGCAATCCTGAGCCTCCAAATGCCATTTCACTCACAGGCAGCAAAACGGCAAGAAGGGGGGGAGGAGGAGGAGAAGGAAGAGGAGGAGGAAGAGGAGGAGGAAGAGGGGGGAGGCGCTCCTCATTCTAATTAATGAGGTGATGGAAGCTGACAGGAGGTTTGCTATCAAATAATGAGGTTCGGACCGGCCAGCGGTTCCCGTGCTCTTCCATTATTAGCGCTAATCCGAGCTCAAGTCAATTACTGATGCACAGAGCAGGAATAAACGCAAACGCGGAGCTTCAGCCCGGCTTGGGTACGCTTCAGCTGCCACGATGATAGGAGGAGGAGGGGGTCAGCTTGTGTTGGAGGGTCACGTGACTCCAGCCACCAACGATCGTTTTGGCCGTAGAGTCCATCTAGAGCTGACCTCTCGGCCGACCCTTGGCCGTGTGATGCACCAAGGGAGGTCGGTCACTGACCTCAGAGCGACAGCATCTCCCAGGAAGCCTCGGGGTCCGGCGAAAGTCCCAGATCGCAACTAGCTTTCAGAGAGTGAGCAAGCTAAATGGCTTCATCAATAATGGCGGACGCCGGACGTATTGACGTGGGCATTTATCCTGATTTGTCCTGGTGTCAATAGCGAGTGAAGCCGTCGAGTTGCCACGGGGACACGGCCGACAGCGACGCGGCGGAGCAGACCGTATCTTCACCATCGATCCCCGGGCAGCAACCTCTGCTTCGACGGCGCCCTCCAGCTGCACGATAAGGAACGACACCGTATCCATCAAGCCAGGCATTAGCATGCGCCAAGCTATCACCCCGGCTCCCAGCAGCACCAGGATCGGACCACCTGTGATTTCAGGGATTTGCGTGGGACAGACGTGGGCATTCGACCCACCAAACCTCCAGCAGGGTCTAATGGCCTAACAGGATTCCAGTGAACCCAGTACCAAGAGCACCCAGAGAACTCCAGGACCACGGAGCCAGCGTAACAGATACGCTGTTTAAAAGTCAACCACAAGAGTTAAAAGTCAGCCACATCACAACCAGTGAAGATGGAGCCTGCTCAGTAGAGGACCACAGACACTTGGTATAAACGCCCCAACGGCTTTGAATGATTTCACGATGATGGCAGCCCCCCCCCCCCCCCCACCCCCCCACTGCCACCACCATTCAGAAGGCTTGAGTGCTCCCTTTTCATTACTGCAGAAACTTTAGTTAATCAAACTCTTTATTCAGGGCAGACAGAGTGACATTGATTGGTGGGTGGAGGGAAGACAGAGGTCACAGGTCAAACCACTTTACTTGCAGCCTTTCCTTGGCAAGAGTAACTGCCCTCTAACGGGGTCATGGAGAGACCTGTAGCTGCTCTCTGTATGGGGAAATGGGAATCATTATGAAATTGGGTTCTGGCCATAAGAAAATCCAACACACACACACACACAGACACACACACACACACACACACACACACACACACACACACACACACACACACACACACACACACACACACACACACAGAGAGAGACTAAAGGGTCTAGCTCAAGCTTTGCTAAGGTCAAAATCCCTTGTCTGGCTTCAGTAAGGAGTTTCAGCACAATCACATTTCTGTTTCCACATCTTTCTTCTGGTTCCTCTGACAGGGAATACAATAACAGTAGACGCACTGGTGTGGGGGAGGGGTGTGGGTGTGCGTGAGCGTCTGGGTATGTGTGTCTCGGGGGGTGTGGGCATGGCTGCCTGTGTGTGTGTGTGTGTGTGTGGGCATGTGTGCGAGTGTGTGTGTGTGCGTGCATGTGCGCGTTTGTGTGTCCGTGTGTGCATGTGCGTGTGTAAATGTGTGTGTGTATGTGTATGTGTGTGTGTGTGTGTGTGCATGTATGTGTGTAGTATTTAACCGAATATTAATGTTGCTTTGTTCTCATTAATCACATCCTGTGCTTGGCTGATTTCCTGTTAGCCCTCCGTCATATAAATTCCTCCCCCTCTCATAACCCCTACAGACGCAACTCGACACAAGCTGCGAACCAGACACACGCACCCCACCAACACACACACACACACACACACACACACACACACACACACACACACACACACACACTCAGCCTGCATCTGCTATGAGGGACATTGTAAATCAGGAAAACAACCAAAAGGAAAAAAAGAGCCCCTTGCACATCACAAAGCCATAAATCGCAGCCCAGATCCAAAGCCATCAGGTCCCTATCAGGGCCCACAGGCCAAGAATTACTATGCATATATTTCCACACAAATGTACACAGATATGTTTTGCGTAACCTGCGGGCGAGTGATTTAGGATTCCACCCCTCTGTGGCAATGTCTCGATTTTTTCCTCCTATGGGGAGATAGAGCAAAACTAGATGATATCTGACTGAAAGGCTCTAGATGCGTAGAAACAGCGTGGATGTTGTGAACAGTAGCTGCGGTGCCTGTTGGTGCAGAAGGCAGACGAGAGGAAAGGCTGTAGTCAATCTCACTGCGGGGGAAAAAAACCTATTCCCCCGCGCTTGATAACCACACCTCATTTCCTACACATCCCTCATCCCCACAGAAACAAAGAGGGAGGTGCTCGGAGACGACGTGGGGGCCGGGTTAAAGGGTTGCCACGACGCCGAGCATATAAGCCGCCTCCCAAAGCAGAGAAAGAAGGAAGCCAAGCATGGATTTTAAATTTCACAGATGAGCACTTAGGACACTTAGGAGTGGCGTTGAGAACCCGGCGTGCAGGAGACGTCCCGATTACGCCGACGATCGGCAATGCAACGGTGCAGGTTTTACGGGGGAGTTACGTCGGCCGCACACGCCCACCAGGTCTGTCCCGCGCTGCGGGTCGTGGGTCGGCGGCGGGTGTCTCGTTTCGCCCTGCCAGACCCTCCTGGATGTTCTGTCCAGCGTCACGGCGCCTGCAGCAGCCGACCCGCGTTGGTGGATAATTAAAGGAAGTGATTAGTGGCGAGACTCATCACGCCACGCTGCTGTTTGAGGTGCAGTGGGTCCTCACAGTCTTACACCGGTGCTGATAAAGCCATAAAAAAGCCCAGCGTGTACGTGGACGATCTATTCTTCAGCCGCCACCGGTGTGATTGAGGCGTAATTGGCAATCTTTCTCGCCACTGTCGCCATGGCGCTCCACGGTGAGGTCGGGTGGGGGTTGGAGCGAAACACCGCACAAAAGGCGCCGGCCGCCGACTCGGTCTGGACTCACAGCTCCACATGCAAACGCATCTGCAAAACCTTCAGGGGGCGTCGGCCGCAGCCCATGTGGGGCGGAGCTATGCAAAGCAGTCTGGGATAGGCTCCATTTGCAGGTGCGTTGGGGGCCTGTCCCTGGGTCTGGACTCCACTAAGCAGAGCAGGGTGGATTTGGTTATGGTCTTTCACTTGTGTATTCAAGTCAGGTGGTCTCAGCTCAGCACAGAGGTACGAAGAAAAAAGAGTATTTGCAACAGACCAACGTTGGAAACCCAGGAGAGGGAGAGTTATTCTTGAAACAGTCTGACACACATTTACAAATGGTTTCACTCCACTTTTCTCCCTCCTGCTGCTCTGCTCTCTCTCTCTCTTCCGCCATCTTTCTCCCACTTTCCCATACCCCCCTCTCTCTCTCTTCGTTCCATCATCTTTCTCCCACTCTCTCATTCCCCCTCTCTCTCCCTCTGTTCCACCATCTCTTTCTCCCACTCTCTCTCTTTCTCACACTCTCTTGTTCCCTCTCTTTCTTTCTAATAAGCTCATCTCTGCTAAAGCAGTTTTGACCTTTTGTGGTTATTAGTTTAAGGCCCCCATGTCCAGCTGAGCTGGCCATCATTTTTGCCGGCAGGATCTGAAGATTCACTCCCAACAACTAACCCTAAAGCTAGGTTTATACTTGAAGCGTCACGACCGGCGCGAGAGTCCGCGCGGCAAAAACGACACAAACACGGTGGCTCCGCCCAGGCGCGAGGACCCCACGCGCTGTCACATCGCCAGGTCGTGAATGCGTGAGGTTGTGAGTGCGGAGTCTTGTCGCCAGGTCGTGAGTGCGTGAGGTCGTGAGTGTGTGAGGTCGTGAATGCGTGAGGGCGGAGTCTTGTCGCCAGGTCGTGAGTGCGTGAGGGCGGAGTCTTGTTGCCAGGTCGTGAGTGCGTGAGGTCGTGAGTGTGTGAAGGCGGAGTCTTGTCGCCAGGTCATGAGTGTGTGAGGTCGTGAGTGCGTGAGGGCGGAGTCTTGTTGCCAGGTCGTGAGTGCGTGAAGGCAGAGTCTTGTTGCCAGGTCGTGCACCTCTCGAATTTTGTAACCGCGCATTCCGCGCTTCAGCGCAATGAACAAAGTCGTGTTTGCAGGGTTCATACACCTTTATAAGGTGGAATTCATGCACTTGTATGGCACTTTCAAGGTCCATTTTCAATATTTTACAGCACATTAAGCTTAATTAAGTTACATATTTATACATGTACTCAAAATGATTCAAAATAATTCGCCTTTTTTATCACATTATTTAATGGTTGTTTATTTTCAAAACACCCAATCTTAACGTTTTTATGTTCTCTCATGCTTCGCCCTGGAATTACAACGTAATACAAGAGGATTGTTCAGTCAGACAGCTGTGAATTTGTTGTGAATCGAAATACAGTTAAAATTTCAAGCATTTTCGAGTACTTTAGTCTAAATTCCACCACTTTTTAAACCTGTAACACAATGCAACATTAAAATTTGTCAGGTAAATGTTCCTTCCCCTGTTTTGAAGGGTGTTTCGGAGATCACTGCAAAGAACATGAGGATTGTTCAGTCAGACAGCTGTGAATTTGTTGTGAATCGAAATACAGTTAAAATTTCAAGCATTTTCGAGTACATTTTCGAGTACACAAACAACTAACCCCAACCCCTAACACCACCAACACCAAACACCACCACCTAACCCCAACACCTAACTCTAACGCCAACCCCTAACCCCAAACACCACCAACACAAACACCACCACCTAACCCCAACACCTAACTCTAACGCCAACCCCTAACCCCAAACACCACCAACACAAACACCACCACCTAACCCCAACACCAAACTCTAACACCACCACCTAACCCCAACACAACTCTAACGCCAACCCCTAACCCCAACACCAAACACCAACACCTAACACCACCACCTAACCCAAACACCAAACACCTAGCCCTAACCCCAACACAAACAACTAACCCTAACCCCAAACACCACCACCTAACCCTAACACCACCACCTAACCCCAACACCAAACACCACCACCTAACCCCCACACCAAACACCACCACCTAACCCTAACACCACCACCTAACCCCAACACTAAACACCACCACTTAACCCCAACACCACCACCTAACCCAAACACCTAGCCCTAACCCCAACACAAACAACTAACCCCAACCCCTAACCCCAAACACCACCACCTAACCCCAACACCAAACACCACCACCTAACCCCAACACAAAACACCACCACCTAACCCCAACACCAAACACCACCACCTAACCCCAACACAAAACACCACCACCTAACCCCAACACCAAACACCACCACCTAACCCCAACACCTGACCATGACCTCACCTCTAACTTCTCCTGCTCCAGTTTGCAATTTTCCCACAAATAACCGACACAGAGAACTTCCTTTATCAGACAAAGGATCAGACAGTCTCACTTTCAACCCGGGACACAGCAGCCATATGAGAACAGATGATTGTTTTACTATGAAACCTACCTGGACGTGTAGCTGATACAGGACATTACACCACACAGCTGCAGCAGGTCTGTTTACCACCCTGTCTAAACTTCACTTCACTTCCCTGCACAAAATGTCACAATAAGCTCATCTGCATGTTAGTAAATGTTTCAGGAACCAGCACTGTGAGTCCCCAACCACCTCACACCGTGGGGCACGTGGGGCACCGTGGGGCACGTGGGGCATGTGGGGCACCGTGGGGTACGTGGGGCACCGTGGGGCATGTGGGGCACCGTGGGGCATGTGGGGCATGTGGGGCACCGTGGGGCACGTGTGTGTGTGTGCGTGTGTGCGGGCACGCGTGTGTGTGTGTGTGTGTGTGTGTGGGTGTGTGTCTCAGCGCTGAAGGCAAATACGCTCTCCAGCGTTGTGTGTGTGTGTTTGTGTGTGTGTGTGTGAGAGAGAGAGAGAGTGTGTGTGTGTGTGTGTGTGTGTGTGTGTGTGTGTGTGTCTCAGCGCTGAAGGCAAATAAGCTCTGTAGCGTTGTGTGTGTGTGTGTGTGGGGGGGGGGGGGGGGGGGGTTTGGCAGCCCAGTCCTGTATGTGCGTTTGTTTATTACATTGTCAAAGACGTGCATGGCCTTGAAACATAAACTGCGCTCTGTGTTGCGAATACGAGATGCAACGTGTTCTTCCTCGACGTGAAGCACTCATCCTCCTCCTCAGTGTTATCCACTTACTGAAACCTTCCTGTGGGACATTTGTATCTACACTGCAGGTCGAGCCCTCAGTGAACCTTTAACTGTAATTAACTCAAGAGCATCTTTAATATGGTTAATATGGTTAATATGGTTCTGGCCCATAATGCCTGGGTGGTGTGGACTTGTGCTGGTGACTTCAGGCTAATTTGCTAGCAGGCTTCCCCTCCACCAGCAGACACACATGCATGTAATGGGGAAATATCTTCACTGTATCCTCTTTGGTGTTTAGTGGGTGGCCACTACGTATCCACACACGTTCTGTTGACGTCTCAATACGGCTGCTGACAGTTTCAGCCATTTTAGCTCAAATCGCAGCAGACAACAGATCTCAGTAAAAGGCCAATAGCATCTCACCTTAGCAGACAGCTGCAGAGTGCGGAGGTCAGAGGTCAGAGGGTGGAGTGCAGAGGGCAGGGCAGGCGTAGCGGATGGGCACGTTACTGCACCGTTAGCCGGGCCAAGCCGGGGGTGCACCTGCCCCAGTTGCCCCAGCTGCCTGGAAAGAGACGCCCCACAGACCCAGAAGCACCCTGACCACCTGCCCCTGGGCCTCCACCAGTCCCCACCCCACCCCACCCAGCCCTGGGCACCCAGGCTAAAATAAGACGGCCCAGGCGTGCGGGAGCAGAGCACACATCCATCACTGACTCCAACATTCTTGTTGTTTTTCCTGAACTTGTCATTCTGTTCCCGTGATGCTGCTGCTGCTTAATATGACAGCAGAGAGGTTGTCTCTCAGCCAGCGTGCACTTCATTACGGCTCCGGGGGTGACCTCGCCCTCCCTCCTCCCCCTCTCCCTCGCTCCCTGCATCTCTCTTTTTCTCTGTCTCATGCTCTCTGTCATCTCTTTTCCTTTCTCTGTATCCCTGTCTCATCACTCTCTCTCTGTCTCACTCTGTGTCTCTCTCTACGTGATCCTCATCTGTGCAGGTAGGTGCTCACTCCTCTCTCTCTCTGTCTCACTGTCTCTCTCTCTGTGTCTCTCTCTCTACCTCTCTGTCTCTCTCTTTCAGTCTCTCTCTCTCTGTGTCTCTCTCTCTGTCTCACTGTCTCTCTCTCTGTCTCTCTCTCTACCTCTCTGTCTCTCTCTTTCAGTCTCTCTCTCTCTGTGTCTCTTTCTCAGTCTCACTGTTTCTCTCTCTGTGTCTCTCTCTACCTCTCTGTCTCTCTCTTTCAATCTCTCTCTCTGTGTGTCTCTCTCTACCTCTCTGTCTCTCTCTTTCACTCTCTCTCTCTCTCTCACCCTGTCTCTCTCTCCCTCATCTATGCAGGTGGAAGCTCACTCTCTCTTTGTGACGGATGCCATCATCATATTTTCTCCATCTACGCTGGCAGATATGGTCATATTTTTTCCTTTGTGTGATGAGCAGTTTGGATGGGACAGTGGGTGTAGGAGAGAGAGAGAGAGAGAGAGAGGAGAGATGAGATGTGTGTGTGAGTGCATGCCTGTGTGTGTGTGTTAGCACGTGTGTGTGAGCGTATGTGTGAGTGTGTGCTAGCACACATGTGTGTGAGTGTATGTGAGAGTGTTTGTTAGCACGTGTGTGTGTGAGCGTGTGTGTGAGTGTGTGAGTGCACGTGTGTGTGTGTGAGCGTGTGTGTGAGTGTATGTGAGAGTGTGTTAGCACGTGTGTGTGAGTGTGTGAGTGCACGTGTGTGTGTGTGTGTGTGTGAGCGTGTGAGTGAGTGCACGTGTGTGTGTGTGTGTGTGTGTGTGTGTGCGTGTGTGTGAGTGCACGTGTGTGTGAGCGTGTGTGTGAGCGTGTGTGTGAGTGTGTGTGTGTGTGTGTGTGTGTGTGTGTGTGTGTGTGTGTGTGTGTGTGTGTGTGTGTGTGTGAGTGCACGTGTGTGTGTGTGTGAGCGTGTGTGTGAGTGCCTAGCACCAACCTGTCTCTCAGACATGACATAGAGGTAACTGCGGTCCAGGGAGAAGGCCATGTCTCTGAGGACGGGGCTCCCGTCTTTAATGACAGACACCGTCTCATACTGCACTCCACCGTGAGGAGGGCCGTCCACACGGATCTGAAACAGGAAGAGGAGGGAACATGAGCAAACCGGCACCAGAACCTCTTCTGGAGCAGCGAGCTGCAGTAGAAACACGGTTCTCCTACATCCCTGATCACACAGAGGAAATGACCGTTCACCCGCATGGAAATAACCTGGTGATTACTGCACACTCCCAGTACAGTCCCAGCACACTCCTCACACACACACACACACACACACATACACGCACACACATATACACACACACACACACACACACACACACATACACGCGCACGCACGCACACACACACACACACACACACACACACACACACACACACACACACACACACTGTGCAGTCGGGCTCAATAGATATCGGGAAGTACAGGAAAGACAAAGGAAGTGTAAAATGCAAAACTGCGTGTGCACGAGTCTGTTTACGAGGGTGTGTGTGTGTGTGTGTGTGTGTGTGTGTGTGTGATGGAACATTAATGGCAGCCATCCACCCTCTGAGCTGAAGAACAGGGCTGAGGTCTGGAGAGCCCAGAGCTCCTGCTCTCTCTCCTCTCTCTCTCTCTCTCTCTCTCCATCTCTCCCTCTCTCCTCTCTCTCTCTTCATTCCTCTCTCCCTCTCTCTACTTTGTTTACACACTCTTTAAAACACCGATCCTTGAGGCTCAGTCGTAGCTACAGGAAGGAACATCAAAGGGTTTTTTTTACGGCCCGTTTCACTGGTGTCGGGTCTGCTGTGTTTCCCACATCCTGTGTGCCAACAGAGGTGCTGTTGCTAGTGGACACTGAACACAGCTGTAGGTTAACCTGTGCAGCCAACACGCATGCATGTGGGAGTGGGCGGCGTGACCTCTAGCAAGGTCAAAGGTGAAGGGTCGGGGAAAATCCAGCCCGCTTTGACTTCCTGACGTCTCCCCTCCGTCTCTTCTCCGTCTCCCCCCTTGTCTACCTCTCTCTCCAAGGCTGAAGGCTCTTAAGGCTCAGACGTGCACCGATGGGAAGTGACACGTGCCCCTCGAAGGCCGCGGCTGTAACGCGCACGTTATGGGAGAGGCGATTGTAGTACAACGTGAAGAACAAAGGAGTGCGCTTTAAACCCAGAGAGAGAGAGAGAGAGAAAGAGAGAGAGGGAGAGAGGGAGAACATGCTTGCTGACACCCGAATTCTTCAAGCTGACACAGGTGATGGATTAGATGTGTAATCCAGGCGGACTGGGTGAAAAAAAACCTACTGCAGAATGAAGGCAACTTGCAGCAGAGACGGAGTGGGGGGGGGGGGGGGGTATGAGGGGGTATGAGGGGTGGGGGGGGTAGATGGGGGGGTTAGGAGGGGGGTGTGCTCTGAAGAAGCTGAAACAGCCTTGTTCTCTCTCTCTCACTCTTCAAAGGGCCGTACTCGTTCAGTACGGTTGCAGAACCATCCCAGCCAGTGGGGCTTCATCACGTTTACTCTCCGACAGCGTCGGGCCGAACGGATCCACGCGTGGTTCCGTGAAGGAAGCTGATGCAACAGAGAGCACACTAACCACTCACGTGTGGGTGTGGGCAATGGCCACACCCACTGCCACCGTGGCCACGCCCACCATGGAACATGCCTCCACAAGGTGTGTCTTCTGGCAGGACCATGACTCCATATGCGGGGTGAATGACCCCGTCTCCCTGGTGGTCAGTGCAGGCCCACTGGACCACCATTAGGGTGAATATGGGTGGAGGGACCATGAGTGGCATGAAGGTTCTGCCTCTATCTCTCTCTCTCTCTCTCTCTCTCTCTCTCTTCCAGGGTAATCCAGTCTTCTGGATCAGCCTGATAAAGAAGCAGTCACTTGAGTGTGAACCCACAAACGAGCCAACATGGTTCAAATGGATTACGGCAGATGTGAGATAGACCACAGGATAGATTACGCCGTCAGTCTGAGGTGATGAGCTCTCCTTCTCTCTCTCTCTCTCTCTCTCTCTCTCTCTCTCTCTCTCTCTCTCTCTCTCTCTCTCTCTCCCTCTCTTTCACATGCACACTCTCAGACGAGTCTCTCCCTTGAGTAAGGTACTGGTTGAGCTCAGAGAGAAGTCCTTAATGGCAGCCGCCCACACAGGGAATCTAGCAGAAGGAAACACACTACTGTAGTCCTTACAACAGGCACATGGCCTCAACAGCCCAGCCGATGGTGCAGGTTAGTGTTACGCCTGAGGTCAGCGTCCATCGGAGCGCTTGCAGCTGTGGTCACGCCAAAGAGGAAGTCAGAAATCTGAATTTAGCCAAGGGCAGCGATGATGTAATCGCCTCAGTACTGCTCACGGCTGAGATACGAGAGCCATGAAAATGGCATTACAGGCAGGTCAGAGAGAAGGAACAGAGGTCAGAGAGAGAGAGGACAGAGGCTGCAGCTAAGAACGTCCTTAGTATACTTCATTTATCTTCTGGCCACGTACCGTCTGCTGTGGCTGCAAAGGCGAAACGCACACACACACACACACACACACACACACACACACACACACACACACACACACACACACACACACACACACACACACACACACACAGCACAATACGGTGTGAATTCTGCTGACTCTAGTCCTTCTACTTTAGTAAGGTCATTACACTTTCTGCTCCTGACTTGTACGACCCGTATCAGGCGTCACGAACACACACCCGCTGTGGAACGTGGTCACATGATCTGTGTGCACATGAGAACAGCACCTGCCTTGAAGGCTCCCCCAGCTCAGGCAGGTACACTCCGGCTGTCAATCAGTGGCTTAGCCCCGCCCCCCCCCCACCCTGATCATCTCTCTCAGCATGGCATTACTATAAATATGTATGTGTCGATGCCCGCGGTCACATCATGGTTGTGGGTGTAAAATTTCTGTAGTTATAAATAAAATTTTATGTAAATGTATAAAACCACTCTTCAGTTATTCAGGGTTACATACTCAACTCTACATGTATAAAGTGCAGACAGAGATTGTGAGAATCTGAGTACGCACACACACACACACACACACACACACACACACACACACACACACACACACACACACACACGAGCACACACACACACACACGCGCATACAGAGGCACATGCACACAGGGACGTGTGCACAGACATGGACATGCAGACACACGCACACAGACAGGCCATTGTTTTAAAACACCACGTGATCATGCCCACAAATTTACATTGCCCGAAAAAGTATTCAAATAGATACGCATCATGTGCTCCTGCGCGCACACACACACGCACACACACACACACAGCATGAGTCGAGCAGCAGCTAATCACATCTCAGACAGACGGCACTTGCCCTCTCTGTACATGCTCTGTGAACTTATCATGAACGCTCAATTAAAACACCGCTTGGCTAATTAAGTGAATTACCTGGAGACCCAGTGTTTCTATCGCTTGCCAATTTCACTGAAAATACTTCGCCTTTTTATAGCTGTTCGTGGCTACAGAAGTTTGCTATCCTACTTTCTAGTCTAACGTACTGAAACTTTTCAGCCAGTGGTTGTAGGTTCGGCATGGTTGGTCCTGTGGTGAACCGTCAGCTGGCGTAACCCTACGGTGGGGGGGGGTGCTACCACCTGCACACACACACACACAACAGGAGTCACACAGGAACGTACGCTAAAGGACAGGATCACTCCCTGTGTTTCCTTTATCAGGAGGACGTAACGTGTTGAATACAAATGAACGCTCCTCAAGTCCATTAGGGGAAGGGTACGTCTTCTAGCTCACTAACACCAGTTCTGGTGGTGTTGGGGGGGGGGGGGGGAAGCCATGCTATAATTTGAGTGCAACTTCAAAGGTAGATGCCACATACCTCATTAACATTTCTTCTATAATAAGCATCTGACAGCCTGAAGCTAAGAAAAAAGTAACCAAATATTTCACAGTGGTTTAATGGCTATTAAACGAATTAAGAGTGTTTCTCATTGTGATGGTGACCTTTTGTCCTTCAGCTTCCCAAGTGCAGGGAAATGAAATCAGATGAATATTTAGAATAAAGACAGAAAGAGAGACGTGTCTGGAGCAAAAGGAGACATTAATGTACCTTTGAGCGGCACAGGCGAGCGCAATTGAGACTGTGCTGAGAATGAAATTGGTTGAAAACTTTTGGGCGTTTCACCTCTTTGACATGCACTTGAAATATAAGCTACTCGCGCACATAAAGGAAGACTTTATGTTCGCACATGATCATTTTGTCATCTAGTAAGAGTACTGGAATTGTCTTGAACTTAGCTGCATTGTACTGTATCACTCAATCTAGGTTTCAGCATGAGTATTTTTGGATTGCTTTGAACACTAGACAACCGAAGCACTTCTGTAAGTTGCTCCAGATTAGAGCGTTTGCTAAATTCCATAAATGTCAATGTAAACTTTTCTCTTTAAGTGCCACTACACTTAATGGGCAGTCATGGCCTGGTGGTTAGGGAACTGGTCTTGTGACCGGAGGGTCGTGGGTTCGATTCCCAGACCTGAGGCCATGACTGAGGTGCCTTTGAGCAAGACACCTAACCCCAACTGCTCCCCGGGCACCGGGCTAGGGCTGCCCACCGCTCTGGGTACGTGTGATCCACAGCCCCCTATTAATTACTAGTGTGTGTGTGTGTGTGTGTGTGTGTGTGTGTGTGTGTGTGTGTGTGTGTGTGTGTGTGTGTTGACTGCACAGATGGGTAAATGTGGAGGACAAATATTCACAATTGACAAATACGGCACATAAAAAAACCAGGTAGGCTCAAGAGCGCCGCCCTTGTGGACTGGAGTATGCATTTTGCTTCTCTGCGCCACCAGGAACCAGGGACCAGGCCCTGAAGCAGGGTCAGATCCCACCACAATCCACCCTGTTTCCTCCTGCAGAAGAATCACTGCAACCAAGCGTGTGTAGACCCAGCGGAGACGGACTGGGGTGGGGAGGGACACACCTCGTCAGCTCATTACGGACGCACTCACGGCGAAGAACTTGTGGTGGTTGTGGTGCTTTCTTCTCCTCTGCTTGACTGGCCCAAACGTCCTGCTTTAGGAGGTCCTGGAAGGCCCCGTTCCTGGGTTAGGTGGAGGCATTTTCACACTGGCAGTGTGCGATCTTGCTGAGATCAGCCAGACTGCTAATTGTGCACAGCTGACGAGAACAGAGAACTCCGAACTGCCCCACAGTCTACCCCCCCCGCAGCTCTCTACCACCACCTAACCGTCCAATCAGAGGCCTTCTTCAAAAAAGAGCAACGTTTCAGTATTTCTCGCAGTAAATGTGCAGCAGGAATCTTTTTAATTTTACTTAAGCACTTGTTAATCCAAAGTGTTTAATGAAAGCAGAATAAAGACTTGATGTAGCTGCAGTATTAACGTCGCCCAAAACACCACCACATCTCACAGGCCCTCCAGACCAATCTAAACGCACCCGTGTTCACGTGAACACCACCACATCTCACAGGCCCTCCAGACCAATCTAAACGCACCCGTGTTCACGTGAACACCACCACATCTCACAGGCACTCCAGACCAATCTAAACGCACCCGTGTTCACGTGAACACCACCACATCTCACAGGCCCTCCAGACCAATCTAAACGCACCCGTGTTCACGTGAACACCACCACATCTCACAGGCACTCCAGACCAATCTAAACGCACCCGTGTTCACGTGAACACCACCACATCTCACAGGCACTCCAGACCAATCTAAACGCACCCGTGTTCACGTGAACACCACCACATCTCACAGGCCCTCCAGACCAATCTAAACGCACCCGTGTTCACGTGAACACCACCACATCTCACAGGCCCTCCAGACCAATCTAAACGCACCCGTGTTCACGTGAACACCACCACATCTCACAGGCCCTCCAGACCAATCTAAACGCACCCGTGTTCACGTGAACACCACCACATCTCACAGGCACTCCAGACCAATCTAAACGCACCCGTGTTCACGTGAACACCACCACATCTCACAGGCCCTCCAGACCAATCTAAACGCACCCGTGTTCACGTGAACACCACCACATCTCACAGGCCCTCCAGACCAATCTAAACGCACCCGTGTTCACGTGAACACCACCACATCTCACAGGCACTCCAGACCAATCTAAACACACCCGTGTTCACGTGAACATCACATCTCACAGGCACTCCAGACCAATCTAAACGCACCCGTGTTCACGTGAACACCACCACATCTCACAGGCACTCCAGACCAATCTAAACGCACCCGTGTTCACGTGAACACCACCACATCTCACAGGCCCTCCAGACCAATCTAAACGCACCCGTGTTCACGTGAACACCACCACATCTCACAGGCACTCCAGACCAATCTAAACGCACCCGTGTTCACGTGAACACCACCACATCTCACAGGCCCTCCAGACCAATCTAAACGCACCCGTGTTCACGTGAACACCACCACATCTCACAGGCCCTCCAGACCAATCTAAACGCACCCGTGTTCACGTGAACACCACCACATCTCACAGGCCCTCCAGACCAATCTAAACGCACCCGTGTTCACGTGAACACCACCACATCTCACAGGCCCTCCAGACCAATCTAAACGCACCCGTGTTCACGTGAACACCACCACATCTCACAGGCCCTCCAGACCAATCTAAACGCACCCGTGTTCACGTGAACACCACCACATCTCACAGGCCCTCCAGACCAATCTAAACGCACCCGTGTTCACGTGAACACCACCACATCTCACAGGCACTCCAGACCAATCTAAACACACCCGTGTTCACGTGAACATCACATCTCACAGGCACTCCAGACCAATCTAAACGCACCCGTGTTCACGTGAACACCACCACATCTCACAGGCACTCCAGACCAATCTAAACGCACCCGTGTTCACGTGAACACCACCACATCTCACAGGCACTCCAGACCAATCTAAACGCACCCGTGTTCACGTGAACACCACCACATCTCACAGGCCCTCCAGACCAATCTAAACGCACCCGTGTTCACGTGAACACCACCACATCTCACAGGCACTCCAGACCAATCTAAACGCACCCGTGTTCACGTGAACACCACCACATCTCACAGGCACTCCAGACCAATCTAAACGCACCCGTGTTCACGTGAACATCACATCTCACAGGCACTCCAGACCAATCTTAACGCACCCGTGTTCACGTGAACACCACCACATCTCACAGGCACTCCAGACCAATCTAAACGCACCCGTGTTCACGTGAACATCACCCCGGGGTTGAGAAATCACACGTGATGTCCCAGAAGAAATAAAAAAAATATCAACTAAAGTTTACATCAGAGGTGAATCAAGTCTCTCATCAAGATTCTCTACAAGCACATTGTGTCAGGATCAGAACAGGCCAGCGAGTCAAATGGAAAGGTCAGAGGGGAAGGTCTCACTTTACCGGGCCCGAGGGGGCGGGACCAAAGGAGAAAGGTGGGAAACTCCCTCAGGCAGGTGGGCTCTGGGCCCGATCATCTGTCTCGAACCCCTGGGCCCAGAGACGGTGCGGAGAGTCGTCCCTCTCTCCGACGAAAAGGCGACGAGAGTAGCGCAGACACGAGGGGATGATGTTACCAGTGCTCCAAATACACGCTCAACCAGGATAATGGCACGAAAACCAGGGCGGACAGCACAGGGAGATGAGAGGGCAATTGCTAGCTTAAATACTTCAATAAAATTACACCCAGGGGAGAATTTAATCCAAGAATAATTTAAGCCATTACAGTTTATTTCCCAGTAATAAAAATGGTAAAGTCTAATTGAAAGTTTTGTGTTTTCATCGCCAATAAGACGCCAAAGATTTTAAACCGTGAACTAGAACAATTTAGCCTTATCAGAGCGGCAAAACTACATTACCCACAACACCCTATCAGCGGGGTTCATCTTGGGCGTGAAGGCCTGAGCCTGTCTGTAGCTGACGGATGTAGTCGACTGCTTTATCACGCCGACCCTGCATGGCGTCTACATCAAACAGACATTAGTGAGAGTGATCACTGCCACTTCCCATTGGACCTTATTAGACACTAGACAGACAGCAGGAAAGAGGGAGGGAGTGAACGAGGGATGAGAGAGTGGAAGGCTGGTTTGTCATCCGTGGTGGGGGGGGGGGGGTGGTCAGAGATAGGTGCAGGGGGGCAAAGGGCGTGTGGGGGGGGGGAGCTGGAGGGGGACCAGGTGTGAAAGATCACTTGCTTCTGCTGAACCCCAAGACGGGCCTCTGGATTTATTAGCCAATCCTCATTCTTCCCGCTATTTTTACCAGCGCTGTGACTCCCAGCCGCCACCGCACCTCATTCGTTTTCACGAGTGCTTCTTCATCTTCTCCTCCTGCCTTACGCTGGACCCCCAATCACGCTTCCTCCCTCCAGCGTTGTGTTTCCACGGGGGCGCTCCCACCCTGGAGTGATGGTGCTCCGAGACAGTTACCCCCATCCACCTCCACCTCTCCTTCTCCATCCGGAACCTTCCGCCGTGGCCGTGGCCCAGTGTGGCTCGGGCGGATGTTTCCGCAGACAGGAGATTGTGTGCACCCCTGACAGAAGAGCACCAGGCGTAAATCCACTGTGGGCCACCTATGGGGAGGGAAGCTTAAACACCCTGATTATGACGCTCACAAATCACTCCATTCAGCTGTGCCCAGGACTATATATGGCCATGGAACTGGAGGAGAGAGGGAGGGAGGGAGGGAGAGAGAGAGAGAGAGAGAGAGAGACGTATGAATGGGCGAGGAAATGAGGAGAGCAAAAGAAAGCGAGTCCGAGAGAAAAGTAAAAAAAAAAAGTGTGATTGTAAAAAAGAAAAAGTGTGATTAGGACACTGGAAATAGGACAGCCAAACGCGAAGAGGAGAATAAAGAATCAAAGGTGTGGAGAGAGAGAAAGGACAGCTAGATATAGACAGAGGAGGATGTGAGGATGTGTGTGTGTGTGTGTGTGTGTGTGTGTGTGTGTAGCAGTCCTTCCATGTAGATGGAGATGCACTATAGCTGGTCTAAAAAGAGTGGTGTATTCTTTCATTTGAACAGGCTATCTGATACCACTGAGTCTGCAGGTACATTCTCTCTCTCTCTCTCTCTCTCTCTCTCTCTCTCACACACACACACACACACACACACACACAGCAGGACTACATAAATATCCAGGATGTTGTTGCTTTGTTGACTCTGTTCTCTCTCGCTCTCTCTAACACTCAAATGTGCAGAAGAGTGTGTGAACGAGGCAGAGATTACAACCAAACGAACGAGGCAGAGATTACAACCAAACGAACAAGGCAGAGATTACAACCAAACGAACGAGGCAGAGATTACAACCAAACGAACGAG
>NC_135231.1:11309253-11316753 GCF_052324685.1 Brachyhypopomus gauderio | reverse complement strand
AGTAAAAGCAAGACGGAGAGAGAGAGAGAGAGAGAGAGAGCGCGAGAGAGAGAGTGAGAGAGTGCGAGACTCGATTTAATCCATCTGTTCATGCCGGGGTCCTGGGGCTGGGGCGGGTCAGACCCCCTGCCTTTGTGTGCACAATACAGCCAGCCGAAGAGGCTCGGGGGGGGAGGGGGGGCGTTTGGGCGCGACCCCCCGCTAACAGCCCTCCGCCATCGCAAGCCCACATTCGGGGACGCTTTGATGAGGGGAAGCGTCGTTTTGTTTGTGTGTGTGTGTGTGTGTGTGTGTGTGTGTGTGTGTGTGTGTGAGGTTGTCAATACAGGAAGTATTCACACTGCATTTGGGAGCAATGCTTTGAGAGCAAGGCGTGAAGGCAAACACTCTCGCCATGCGCCTGTGTGTGTGTGTGTGCGTGTGTGTTAAGAAAAACATGGCTCTTCCAGACGACCTTAGCCTCGTGCCTGAGCGAGGGACGGGTGGAGGTGTGGTGGAGGAGTGGTGGAGGAGTTCCTGTGTGCTGTAGCTCCAGTAACTGCAGATACAGGAATGTTTTGACTGCAGTGTGTGTTTGCTGCTAGACTCCAGTGTAAAACCTTCAGCTGTGTTACACACACCACTCTACTGCTGAAAATGCTCCATTCTGTACATCAAATGCAATGAAATGAAGTATAATTTAATTGCGCCATTATCCTGCATCAAGCTTTCAGCACAGCTGCTCTGAGACAGACGGGTCCATTCTCAGCAGGGCTGGTACTCCACACGCTGCGTGGAGAACGTTCAGACCTCCTCACACGCTTTGGGCTGGTGGCCTTCAGTGCATCGGAAACTAAAGAGGCGATATCTAGATCACGCGTGTAGTGATGGTCCCGTGTGTGAGAAAGACACACACACACACACACACACACACACACACACACTAAATCATGTGATGGTCCCATGTGTGAAAAGGACTGAGGAGATGGGGGTCACATACACATACTTACACACACACACATACACACATACGCACACACACACACACACACACACACACACACACACACACACACACACACACACACACACACACACACACACACACACACAGGCAGCCATGTGGTAAGACAAACATCTCCCTGGTGTGTGTGAGAGCGGGATCTCTCTTTCTCCAGAGGGAATGGGGTTCCTCCCCTCATTCATCTCCGTCCGTGGTCCGTCACTCCTTCCTCTTCCTCCTCCTCTGAGCCCAACGCCCGGTCATGACTCAGAGCTGAGCTAGAGGATCTAGCACGAAGCAACACGTTGTTCTGTGTGTCCCCCGAACACCAACCAACCAACCCCCTAACACACACACACACACACACACACACACACAGAGCCCAGGTGGTCATGCCACGCTTCAGAGGTCTGCACTTCCTCTGACCTTCAGTACTCAAGGTGGGGGCGGGGCGGCCCTGAACAGCCCTCCCTGAGCCTGGGCCTCAGCCAATGAGGGAGGCCGGAACCTGGGGGGGCGGAACACGCCAAGGCTTGATCATAATTCAATAACACTAATCCCCAATGAACAGACAATGAGGTTGCGGGTGTCGGGAGGGGGCGTGGCCTCCTGGCCCTGGGGCACGACGAGAGGCCTTGTGAGGGGGGTCAGCTGACGCCCGCCTGCAGGGAGGGGTGATGGGGCGAGAGGGGGGGGGGGGGTTCCAACTGGCTTCCTGTCAGTCTGATGAGTTAGTGCCTACAACTGTGTGTGTGTGTGTGTGTGTGTGTGTGTGCGTGTGTGTGTGTGTGTGTGCGTGTGTGTGTGTGCGTGTGTGTGTGGCAGTGGGAAAGGCAGGACATATCAATCCACACACATTTCAACAGCTAAGTCACTAATCACTCAACAGGACACACTGACATTTGACCGCTGAGATAGAATCAATGTTGTTTAGGCTCAGGTTCCCCTCTGAGTTCACATATATATAAACACAGATACACACAGACATATATATACCCACACACACACACACAGGCATGCATGCGCTCGCACACACACACACACACACACACACACACACACACACACGCACACACACACACACACACACCTATACACTCTTCCAAAAGCTGTAGATGCTCCAATGTGTGTGTGCACAAGAATTCACATGGCTCATTAAATGTTTAACTCTCCTGCCCTACGAGGTCCTTTCCAAGTGAGATGTGCGACGTAGGCCATTACTGAGAGTGGGCGTGGCCAGGTGTTATGGGTGTGGCCAGGTGATTTGGGCGTGGCCAGGCAATATGGGTGTGGCCAGGTAATGTGGCCATGACCATGCAATGTGGGTGTGGCCAGGGGATGTGGGTTTGGCCGTGCAATGTGGGCGTGGCCAGGTTATGTGGGCATGACCATGCAATGTGGGTGTGACCAGGTGATGTGGGCATGGTCAGGCAATGTGGGCGTGGCTGGTCCTGACTCCAGGTGTCTGTATTCTCCATGTAGTCTGTCCTGTGGTCATATATGAAAGGCACAACAGAAGGCATTGTGTAAGTATTTGGACGGTGAAACAAGGTTTGGTCCCATTAAAACGCAGAAACAGGGCTGTTTTTAAATGAACAGTGAGTCATAGATTCAGACCATCTGCTTTTATATTAAATGAACACCTAGATGTTTAAATCACTAGATTTAAATACACTATGTCTGGCATGTGGGCTGAGAATTAATGTACGATCGTCCACCGTCGTCTTTAGGCAACGTTACGGAGCTCCAGTGAACCGAGCTAGTCTTCCTGACGGCCATCAGTCTCAGCGCCGTCTGCCAGACGGGATTCTGCTCGGAGCAGACCCAATGGGTTTATCAGACCAGAACCCCCAACACTCTCCCCAGGGTGAGCACATGGCTGACATGATGATGACTGGTGTGCGGGTGAATGTCTATGTGGGTAACTAAAACTCAGGTTTGGGAGACGCACTCGGTGTGACCCACACACACACACACACACACACACACACACACACACACACACACACACACGGACGCACACATATAGCTCTAATGAAATTTTGAAAGCAGAAATCCTGAACAATTCTTCATGAGCTACAGGAGACATGGTTCTTGGGCCACAAAGATGACCACAAGAATGTCCAAAAACACACACACACACACACACACACACAGGGTGGACAGTGAAAGCAGTTATTACCCGAGGAGACAGGAAGGCTGCATATTTAAAGGTCCAATCAGCAGCTGCTAAAACAGGGGCTCGGTGGCCTGCTGGCAGTGCTGACGGGCGCGAGGCCGACATCGAAAATCACCCGAGCTGCTTCCATCACGGCCGACTCACGGCCACCGAACAAACCACCGAGAAGCAATTAATTACAAATCGCGGGCAATCTCCTCTCACGGTTTAAAGCTTACTAACAACCCATATAAAGTTATGATAGCATTTTACCGAGAGAAGGAAGTACATAAACACGTTTCTCCACGTCTTTATGAGGTCTCACGGCTCCCTGCGGAGGAAGACGTCTCGTCATTAGCACTAAAGAGTCCACATGAGGGGCCCTCCCAGAGTGGACGTCCACGCTCTACTGGAGGTGGTAGCAGTGTCAAGATGAGCTGCCCTGGCTTAACCAATCAGAAGCGGACATTTAGTCACTAGAAAAAAGGAGACAGAATGAGAGAGAGAGAGAGAGAGAGAGAGAGAGAGAGAGAGAGAGAGAGAGAGAGAGAGAGAGAGAGAGAGAGAGAGAGAGAGAGAGAGAGAGAGAGAGAGAGAGAGATAGAGAACGAGGGTTCTCTTGAGGTTCCTGTCGCTGGCTAGCTCCTACATACTTCAGAAGTGAGAGAACTTCCTTTTAGGAAAGAGGGAGAAAATGGTGGACAGGGTGAAACACGTAGCTCTGTCTTCTCTCAGTAGACGCCGCACGTCTCCGTGAGGTGAGACACCAGCCAGGAGGCAGCCGCCCTCCGTACGGACGAACCAATCGAGCAGCAGGACAGCGGAGTCAGGTGACACCACCAGTCGCAATGTACAGCGGCTAAATCACTGGAGATCCCCGCAGTAGCGCGGGAGGGGAGAGTGTCTCGGGGCGGACCCGTCTAATCTGCAGGTCACGCCGATCCGGGAAGGATAAAGTATTAAAGGTGGAGCTGAACCAGACGCAGCTGGAGAAGAGGAGATGTTTGCTTTGACTGCAGAAATATTAGTGAGTGATCAGTCTCCTGTGGGAACCTGCCTCCTCTGTCTGGAACCTGCTTAGAGTGTAGATATGCATCACACACACACACACACACACACACACACACACACACACACACACACACACACACACACACACACACACACACACACACACACACACACACACACACACACACACACACACACACACACACACAGCTAAGACTAGCAGCCCTGGGTCAGAGAGTGGAACTGGGAATCTAATTTCATACACCCAGGTGCAGCAGGACCCTGAATACTGGAATGTGTACAACCGACACCGTGATGAACCACGCGGGACCCAAGCTGCCTGTCGGGCCGACTGCGTCCTGGCAGGCCGAGGTAAGCCTCCCAGGCCCCCGGGCGCTCAGGCGTGCCACCCGCGGCTCACCAGCCGGCCTTTACGGAGGTGCCAACACAGGCACACTTGGGCGCCATCCCACCACGCCTGGGGCGGTGCGGTCCCGGGTCAGGACGCCAGCCAGCCGGTCTCGACGGCCAGACGACGGAGCTGGGCCAGCGGAGTGCAGGAAGGTGGTGAGCAACATCTCCGGACCTTCAGGAGGACGGGGAGCTTGGAGAGCGGGGGGCGGCGTTATGTACGGTTGTGGAGTATTGTGAGGATGCTCCTGAGCTGATGGGGCCCTGTGACGTAGCCAGATCTGCTGGGCCTGGGCAGGAGAGCTTTGGAGGACCTGCAGCGTCCAGAGCTTCTAACTACACTGGTGTTCTACTGCACCTCATCTGTGTGCTAAAGATGCCCTTTTATCTTTAATAAAGGGCAGTAAAATGTCAAATGCCTCATCTCTCTCTCTCTCTCTCTCTCTCTCTCTCTCCCACGCGCGTGCTACACACACACAGACACACACACTAGTTCTCTTTCCTTAAATGACCTTATGTTAAATTTTCTTCAGGCACAAAAAATACTGCACTACTGCAAAAATGCCAATGTACAATGTGGTGTAAAAAACAAAACAAACTTCCCAGCGAGGGAACAATAGGAGAGAGAGAGAGAGAGAGAGAGAGAGAGAGAGAGAGAAAGATTGTGTGTGTGTGTGTGTGTGTGTGTGTGTGTGTGTGTGTGAGTGGCACAAACACTCTGGGAGCAGGACAGGACGGGAACAAGCGGAGCCTCGCAGGACAGGAAGACAATGTGACGAGAGCTCATTGGGAAAAGAAAATACCTACTCAACAATCCTGGAGATCACACACACACACACACACACACACACACACACACACACACACACACACACACACACACACACACACACCTTCAGCTGCAATTCTATTGTTAGCCTGTCCAGTCCTCCCATGCAGTGTGTGGCTAATAAAGGAGAAGACGGAGGGTTGAAATTCCCCACTGGATGGATGGAGGGATGAATGGTTAGATGGATAGATTAAGATTCCGTCACCTTTTTGGTCGAAATCAGGCTAATTAGTCCGTAATGAGGAGGCAAATGTCATGCCCCTGCTGGTTAGCGGACCACGGAGGGCAGTGCTAGCGGCGTTGTGAAGGAAGCGATGACTCTGCGTTTCTGTCACACTAAAGGACTCCACAGAGATCTCTACACTGAGAAAACTTTCCAGCACATTCGAACAGGATGTCAAGAGATCAAAAAAAAAAAAGAGAGAGAGAGAAGGAGAGAAAGTAAAGAAAACAAAATTCTTTCTCTTAATCTTCTTCACCCTGACAGCCTTAGTAATGGCTAAAGAGCTTTTCTGGCGTATTTCCACTGAGGTGCTTGACTAGCTCGTTAGCGTGCTAGTGCTAGCATGTCCTTCCAGTCACTCAGACTGAATTTTCCATTTGTGAACCTGGAGTGTTTTGAGAGGGTGGGTGACACCACCACAGCTGACCTGGGCAGTAGAGAGGGGGGGGCAACAGCCCACAGGTTGTGTGGGGCATACCAGCAGCTGTAGGGCAGTTCTCATTGGAGAGGGGCAGTTTCATTCACAAATGCCACTGCTAGGGAAACAGTTTTGTGAAATCTGGGTGTTAAAATCGCGCTTGGTTCCTGCGAAGACGCCGCTGAGAAACGCATAATCAACAAACACGTCTAAACGGGTTCGGCGCGCTGAAGACAAGTTCCCGCCCGCAGAGGCGGGGGTCGCCACACGAACCGCCACGTCGCATCGCACATTACAGGGTTGTCAGCGCGCCTTGTTTTCCTGTCATGAATACGAAAACCAGCAGAGACCCTTCAGCTGTTCGCTCCAAGGATCCCTGTGTGCACTTTCACCAGACGCCCCCCCCCCCCCCCCACACACCACCCCCCACCTTTACAGTAACCCGAAACCCCAGTGACACTTAATCTAAGCGACATAAAGAAACACGGGGCCCCCGCACCGCTCAGACGAATAAACTTTCCCTGACTTTAAAATAAAGCTGGTCTGAAGCCCGGGGGCCACTCCTCCTCGCGGGGTCTGGCTGCCGTCCATATGGTCCCCCCCCCCCCCCCACCCCAGCTCCCGGTGAGAAGCTGCGCAGTATAATTCGGAGGCCGGGGGAGCCATTAAAAAGCCATTAATTGCAAAGTTGAGGCCTCTCGTGGCAATGATATGCTAATATTTTTAAAGCATGAAGGAGCACAGTTTGAGGGGAGAGCACAAGAGATGAGAGGAGACGCGGGAGATAAAGAGGCGGAGTGGCGAGGGAGGTGCGTAGGGGAGGGCAGGAGACCGGGGCGGCCGACCAGGGGGCTCACGAGAGGGGGGGAGAGACGCCATGACCGGCAGCTCCAGGTCGATCGTCCCTGTGGGTCTCACACAGGCTGTCTGCTGCACACACACACACACAACCTGTGTGCCACACACACATGGGTGTGCAATGACACACTCAGAGAGACAGAAAGAAGCTCCAGGCACCAGAAAACAAAGAGATCAGTGTTGTGGAATACACGAGTCTGAAATGTAAGTGATGTGTTTAAATTCTGCCTCCTCAAGTCTGAATGCACAATCATGCGTAAGAGGAAGAGAGAGAGAGAGAGAGAGAGAGTGCAACGCTCATTCTCCTCAAAACACCTTCCTTCCTTCCGTGTGAAGTGTTTCAGTCCGTTTCGTGGTTGTGCTTATCGGCACTTTGCTCAGTTTCAGGCGGGGCTGAAGATAAATCAGGGGGTCCAAACCCATCGGAGCAGCTTACGCAGACAGAACCTGACCAACGTTGTGCTGTGTACTCCCCAAACAACTGGCACCACCTCTCACTAACAATTAACAAGCGCCGTCCGCAGTCCATTTGTAAGCAAAAGATCCAGCAGCATCAGCTCCACGAGGAAAACGACAGGAACGAACAGCGGAGAAATGTGCGTGCTGACAC
>NC_135231.1:11304253-11306753 GCF_052324685.1 Brachyhypopomus gauderio | reverse complement strand
GTGTGTGTGTGTGTGTGTGTGTGTGTGTGTGTGTGTGTGTGTGTGTGTGTGTGTGTGTGAACCATATGTAACCCCTCACCACAAAGGACACCCCTGTCTGTCTTACTCATGCCTGACAAACTATTGTGTCGTTTAAATCCTGACCTCACCCGGCACCGTAAAACAGCCGTGTCATGGTGCCCTACCTGACGCTATCAAGGTTTATTGGGCCGGTGGCAACCAGGAGAGATTAGATGGCTTTCAGAATTCCAATGACCCCGGGTCGCCCCCACCACCAATTCCATCACAGCCTGATCTACCCAGAGCTTACAAAGTCACGTCCCTAAGCTAGTTTCTCTCTCTTTCTCTCTCTCTTTCACTACCTCCCTCTCTCTCTCTCTCTCTCTGATTGTGTAATGACATTACACGGCTGTGACCTTGGTCTCTGTTCCTGAGCTCGGCTGTCTGACGCACCTCCTGGGCGCTGCATAATGAAAAGGCCCGGAGCCAGTGGACCACGGAACGGGAGCGATGCAGGACCCGAAATGAGCAGAGAGAGAGAGAGAGAGAGAGCAGGAAAAACCACCACACACCCCACCATCTCCCCCCTAACCTCACGCCTATAGACCAAGACTCTGGGCTGGCCACCCAACCCAAAACAGTCGGCCACAGCCCAAACGTCCTCCAGGTTTGGAGAGCTACGTTCTGCATGTAGTCTAAAGTCTAAAGGCAACAGAAGAATGGATTCCTTAGCGAACATCTGAAGACAACAGGGAGGAACGGTACGTGTTCACTTATGGAGAAAATGCATGTGGTTGCATGAATGCAGACTCTTCACAGGGGGGGGGCGTGTCCAGCCTGCAATCGTGTGAGATCCACAGGGGGCGTGTCCAGCCTGTACTCCTGTGAGTGAGATCAACAGGGGGCGTGTCCGGGGGCGTGTCCAGCCTGTCTTTGGCTATTAGAGGAGCGCAGAGCAGTCAGCCGTCATTTGGGAGGTACGGGAGGAGACCCTCATCTCTCCTGCCTGCCGGGGGTGGAGACACGGGTGGAGGCAGGGGTGGAGACACGGGTGGAGACACGGGTGGAGGCAGGGGTGGAGACACGGGTGGAGGCAGGGGTGGAGACACGGGTGGAGGCAGGGGTGGAGACACGGGTGGAGACACGGGTGGAGGCAGGGGTGGAGACAGGGGTGGAGGCAGGGGTGGAGGCAGGGGTGGAGACACGGGTGGAGGCAGGGGTGGAGACACGGGTGGAGACACGGGTGGAGGCAGGGGTGGAGACACGGGTGGAGGCAGGGGTGGAGACACGGGTGGAGGCAGGGGTGGAGGCAGGGGTGGAGGCAGGGGTGGAGACACGGGTGGAGGCAGGGGTGGAGACACGGGTGGAGACACGGGTGGAGGCAGGGGTGGAGACACGGGTGGAGGCAGGGGTGGAGACACGGGTGGAGACACGGGTGGAGGCAGGGGTGGAGACAGGGGTGGAGGCAGGGGTGGGGCGTGCGGGTGGAGGCAGGGATGGTGAGGACTTTCTGAGGCATCATTACCCCATGGTTAGAAACATCATCTCACACTATGAGACAGCCGTGGGCACTCGTGAGTTCTCCCGGGCCGTGGTTCCGGTCTCGGAGGAGTCCAGCTCATCCCGGACGGGGCGGGGGGGGACGAAACAGGAAATTAGCGCCAGCGGCGGGAAGATCAGCAGGACGAGTCTCGCCAGTTCACCGCTACAAGTGGGAGTGGTTCTACATAAGATGGGCGGGGCATTGTGTGACAGTGGGCGGGGCATGTCCTCCCAACGTGAGTAACGAACCGTCCCCGTGCGATATGACAAAAGGCGTTAAGCACACACAGCATGCGTGGAGAGATGAGCTGCTTCCATTTGCAGGACGCTGTCTGAAACGACGTCAGCGTGAGCAGGCGTGGTCACAAACCTCGCACGCCACCGGACACGGACCAAAGCCAGACGACCCAGAGTTGCTTGGAAACGCTCGACTTCGCTACGATTTAAGAACGGCACCCATCAGCCACCTGCACATCCCCATCAACCCAGCGGGGAGGTTGGCACTACACAACGCAACATATTGGGAAGCAAATGAACTGGACAGTGCAGTGGACACCGGATAGCGCGTGAAAACATGGCACCCTACACGCAAATAGGTCGGTTGGGCTCGGGTCTTAGCTGTAGCTTTAGTCAAGCATACCTAATTGGTTTAAAGTGCACTCTGGCCCATCAGACATGCACATGCAGTAGGTTCTGAGGTTATCCCATCACGCACGGCCCTGATCTAATTTTCTTGCACTCTCTCCACTACAGTAATGAATTGAGTAATCACAAATATCTGAGCCCGTTCAAGTGCTTTGTAAAGAAAATCAATACAGTCTGGCAACCTGCCAGCTGCCCACTTCCACGGGTGGTACCAATCTATATTTGGACCCAGTGCCAAAAGATGCTCTTGTAGCAGCTTTCAATCTCTCTCTCTCTCTCTCTCTCTCTCTCTCTCTCTCTCTCTCTCTCTCTC
>NC_135231.1:11269253-11294253 GCF_052324685.1 Brachyhypopomus gauderio | reverse complement strand
CGTCAATGGGTACCGGCTATGGGCAAAAAGAGAGAGGGTTAAGGGGACAGGGCCAACACACACACAAACACACACACACACATACACCGCAATGTTCACTTTCTAAAAATTAAGATTGCAAAACGATCCAGAAAATAGGACCCCCGGTTGAGATACAAGTCTTGAGAACTGAAATGTTTTACAATCGCGGGGTAAATCGTGGTCCTTAATTGTGACGAGACGTGGAGCCCTGGGGGACACACACTCATCCCACTGGGGACATCTCCCTCCTGACGAATGTGGGTCTAGACACATCTTAACATACACACGTCAGTTAAGCAGGGAGTTAAGGAGCATCTGAACAGAAGACTCATGTATTCGATTAGGCTTGGATCTTCATGTTGTGGTGATTGACTTCGTTCATCATCAGAACATTCATGTAGCTCGTTAGTAAGTGGTCTGTCAACCTAAAATCGAATTTAGCTAGTGACTCAATACACTTCTAAGGGAGCACTGCTGATTCAATTAAGTTCTAGTGGCTATACGTCTTTGGCTTTATTACCATAAACATTTCTACTTGTGCTTGTTTAGACATGCACACACATGCATTCAATTAAAAGGTTCTTGGTGTCCCGACTATGAACAAGATGTATTGTCTAAAAACATTACAGCAGTAAAAATGTATGTATAAACACACACACACACACACACACACACACACACACACACACACACACACACACACACACACACACACACACACACTTCAGTTGACTGGACTACTCCAGTTGCTGGGCAGTTTCCCAGACAGCTGTGACCCTGTGGTGTTTACACGCCATGTTCACTCCAACGTCCGGACAGAAAACAAAGAAAATGGAATAGTTTTGATTCCAGCAGTTTTATCTACGGATTTCTCTCTTTCTTTCTCTCTTTCTTTCTCTCTCTTACACACACACACACACACACACACACACACTCACACACACATACAGAGAGGGAGCCTTGTAAACATTTACAACCCACCGGAGCCTCGAGAGCCATTTTTCTTGTCAAGCGGAGACATGGCCCAACATCCATCCCCGTCCGGTGGGGAGAGTCAACGGCCCCCAGCTGTTAGATCACCGTCCCAAACCGGGTCAGCCCCCCCGTGACTGGTCCTGGCCTCAAAGTGCCACAGAAAGTGAAGAGCACAGGCCCACTGAGGACGACACGCCCCTCAGAACCAGCATCCCGCCATTAGAACCCACCCGTCGCCCACACGCTAATGCTGCTAGTCCCACTACTGCTGAAGAGCACTGTTCACCCCTGGGGGGGGCAATTGCACGCTCTCCACGGTGACATTTCCTGTACTTTACCCAGCGTGGCACAAGAGCTGAAGAGCACTGTGCACCCGACTGAGTTCCCTTCCTGACCGTATCTTCAGTAAAGGTGCAGGGAAGAGTCCAAGTGAAACGCTTCAGTGTTGTTTTCAGTCCACAGTAAGGGGTGGGACTGTGTGTGCCATGAGTGTGTGTGTGTGTGTGTGTGTGTGTGTGTGTGTGTGAGAAGTTTTTAGAGTTGTGAGTTCAATCAGACAGCTAGATCTCCGCATGTGTGTGTGTGTGTGTGTGTGTGCGTGTGTGTGTGTGTGTGCGTGCAAGGTACACTGGAACCTCTCTGTAACGGAGAATGCTGTTTAACTAGCCATGTAAACTGAAAAAGTGCTGGTGCTCTATTTCAGGTGCAGCTGTTTGCCGGAGTCTGTGAATGTAATCTTTCCCATCAGGCATCAGGGCCCGATTGTTTCACTGATGTATGTGTGCAGATGAGGCCACAGCAGATGCAAATCTCATCCCATTCATAATCGAGACGTTTTGAGTGTATATTATATATATATATATATATATATATATATATATATATATATATATATATATATATATATATATATATATATATATATAACACACACACACACACACACACACAGTCCCAGCCCTTACTGTTGGGGATGTTTATTCTGATGTTTATTCCCAGTTTCATGACTCTTTTGAGGTGGGTGGGGTCATCACTCCACATGCAAATCAGACCAGTCCAGTCGATCAGCAGGGTGTGCTGCAGAACCCACGCCAGAGCTGCTCAGCACACTAGACCCTAGTAGCCAAGTGCTGATGACTTTTCTTCCTCGAGTAAGGAAGTTCGCCAGTAAGCAGGAGAAGCGCAGATGTGTGATGAATCTCTCTTTCTTCTCTTTTGAATCACTTTGTTTTGTTTATTTCTGGTTTTTGATTGGTTGGTTGGTTGATTGGTTTCTTCTGCCCTGCCAGGCAGATGGAAGAGTGGAGCAGGGGAACCAGACCTAGGGGAACCAGACCCAGTGTAATAGGCGAGCTTGGCTGTGTTCTCAGTGTGTGTCAACATCCCAGTACCCATCTGGAACCAGGCCAGCAGAGACGGCCCCAGCCATCCAAAATAGTCAGAAATAACAAGCAGGACATTAAACAAAAACAGGCTCGTCTGTTCTGTTGTGATTCCACAGGGTTCTGGCAGACAGGTTAAAGAAGGGGTTTCATGTTTAAAGAATATATATTTCTTTATAAAAATATTTTCTTACTCTTACTGGAAAGAAAATTGCTGCATGGCGAGACCAGAGCATAAGAGGTCTGTTGGGGGGTGGGACCCTCTCTACTTGACCCCTGTGTGGGGGGAGTGCGGGACCCTCTCTACTTGACCCCTGTGTTGGGGGGTACGGGACACTCTCTACTTGACCCCTGTGTTGGGGGGGTACGGGACACTCTCTACTTGACCCCTGTGTTGGGGGGTGCGGGTCTCTCTATACTTGACCCCTGTGTTGGGGGGGTACGGGACACTCTCTACTTGACCCCTGTGTTGGGGGGGTACGGGACCCTCTCTACTTGACCCCTGTGTTGGGGGGGTGCAGGACTCTCTCTACTTGATCCCCGTGTTGGGGGGTGCGGGACTCTCTCTACTTGATCCCCGTGTTGGGGGGTGCGGGACCCTCTCTACTTGACCCCTGTGTTGGGGGGGTACGGGACACTCTCTACTTGACCCCTGTGTTGGGGGGTACGGGACCCTCTCTACTTGACCCCTGTGTTGGGGGGGTACGGGACCCTCTCTACTTGACCCCTGTGTTGGGGGCGTACGGGACCCTCTCTACTTGGCCCCTGTGTTGGGGGCGTACGGGACACTCTCTACTTGACCCCTGTGTTGGGGGCATACGGGACACTCTCTACTTGACCCCTGTGTTGGGGGCGTACGGGACACTCTCTACTTGACCCCTGTGTTGGGGGGGTACGGGACACTCTCTATTTGACCCCTGTGTTGGGGGCGTACGGTACCCTCTCTACTTGACCCCTGTGTTGGGGGCGTACGGGACACTCTCTACTTGACCCCTGTGTTGGGGGAGTGCAGGACCCTCTCTACTTGACCCCTGTGTTGGGGGGGTACGGGACACTCTCTACTTGACCCCTGTGTTGGGGGGGTACGGGACCCTCTCTACTTGACCCCTGTGTTGGGGGGGTACGGGACACTCTCTACTTCACCCCTGTGTTGGGGGGTGCGGGACCCTCTCTACTTCACCCCTGTGTTGGGGGGTGCGGGACTCTCTCTACTTGACCCCTGTGTGGGGGGGTACGGGACACTCTCTACTTATGAGTCCTTTTTATGAGAATCATAAAAAAATCTACCAGCACATTCCATTCAAATCCATTTCATGCTACAGATTCATGGACCAGGTGCTCACTAGGGCGTCACCATGTAAAACGTGGAAATCCTTCCACTGCAGTAAAACGGGCCAGAAAACACACAATACTGCGCCAAGCATTTCGTGTGATCTCACCTTACACATGAGCAGCAGGAGGAACCCGGTTCTCTTAAACCTAAATGGAACGGAACCTAAATGGAACGGAACCTAAACAGAACGGAACCTGAATGGAATAGAACCTAAACGGAATAGAACCTAGACGGAATAGAACCTAAACGGAATGGAACCTAAACAGAACGGAACCTGAATGGAATAGAACCTAAATGGAACGGAACCTAAACAGAACGGAACCTGAATGGAATAGAACCTAAACGGAATAGAACCTAGACGGAATAGAACCTAAACGGAATGGAACCTTGAATGGAACAGAACCTAAACGGAATGGACCCTTGAATGGAACAGAACCTAAATGGAATAGAGCCTAAACAGAATGGAACCTGAATGGAATGGACCTGAAAGTATAAAATAAAGTCTATATATATATCTGAAATAAGTATATATAATTCTATATGGTCATTAGTTCATTAAGTCATTACATCATTACAAAAACCTATGTATACACACAGACAGACACATACTTGTATGAAGGTAGTGGTAGCCAACACACGCACGCACACACGCGCACACACGCGCACACACACACACACACACACACACACACACACACACACACACACACACACACACACACACACACACACACACACACACACACACACACACACACACACAGAGTGCTGCAACCCCGTCAGCAAGTCATTAGTGTTAATAATTCTGTCACAACTCTCTACATTTGTGTCGGCGATTAAAGAACTCAGACAGCAGTCTCGTGGGGCCACATTCCTGAACTGAATTAGTAAAAGGACAATAAGATGATGCTTGAAAACATGAATGACTAGTGTAGACTGTGTGTTATGATGTGCAGATATGATACTATCACTCTCACTCACAGTGTGTTCGAACCCTGCCCCTCAAACCGCCATTCCCAAATACAGGCTGTTTACAAATAGGTCCTTCATCCTGACCATAGCGGGACAGTCCTGCTCTGGGGAATTTAGAGGTGGCCTCATTTCTCTCTCTCTCTCTCCCCTCTCCTCTCCTCTCCTCTCCTCTCCTCCCGTTCCTCTCCCTGACTAGGAAGGCTCTGTTTATTTGCATTGCACTAAAGGAGAACATTACCGCTTTGATGCTTGCCAAGAGAAATAAACCCTTTCTAATTGGTGAACATATCTTATACAGACAGATCTGAATGTGGCTAGTTATCCTAGCAGGGCTGTGAATTGCCCTTAATTACATGTGCTAGAAGGGAACCTTGATAAGGCAACATGGGAAATGGAGTTCGACAGGACTAAATGTGATACTCCAGCACTGCTCCATCTGTGGCCACAGTCACGCCACACCCTCCATGCTGTGACTTTAAACAGAAAAAGGTGTTCTAACGGAATAGCGCTATTAAATTTGCGCCAGATAAAATGATACCTAAACTCTCAACAGCTGCATAAAAGATTACAGCCCTGATACAATCCTCAATGGGCAATCCAGTGTAGTTCAGAATGAGATAATTGCTTTGTTTGATGCTGGGCTAACGTTTTCTTAAGCACCAAAGCTGGCATGGGAAGACCTTATACGGGGGTGCAGAAACACAAAATGTTTAACGCTTCTTCTTAAATAAAACAGCAGCTAAGCAAAGGCGATGACTAGCTAACAGTACCATGTACTGAATACTACATAATACTGCTTGCTCATCTGCAAAGTTTATTAAGAAACCATGGCAACCCGTTGTCCAGAGTGACATGTAGATTTATCACAAACGGCCTCTTACCGCCTTAGTGCACTGGACATCTTTCCCCAGCAGCCAGTTGAGCTCCAGATTGCCTTCTCCATGGTAACAGGACTGCAAGCGCTCCTTGATGCGGGCGTTGATGTCCTTGATGGTGAAGACACAGAGGGCGGAGTCGTCCGGGGGACGGTGGTACTGCTTCTGGCCTTTGGAGAAGACGGTGAAGAGCACGTCGTCGGAGGCGCTGATGTTGAGCGAGGCGGCCAGGACGCGGCCCGGCTTGCCCAGGTGGGCGGCCTGCAGCAGCCGGTACTCCACGCCGTTGCGCACGCAGCCGACCGGCAGCGACACGTACGAGTGGAATTTGTGGTCGTCCTTGCAGAGGCGCACGATGCGGGAGGCGTAGAAGAGGTCGCCGGGCGAGCCGCTGGACGCCATGCCGTTCTCCGGCGTCTCCGGCTGCACCGTCAGGAAGTAGACGAAGTTGCCGCTGGCGAAGCCGTAGACGTAGTAGATGTCGAAGTGGGAGACCAGAGCCAGCGTGTCTGACGGGATCTTGATGAGCGAGGAGACGAAGTCGGTGTGCAGCTCGTAGTCCAGCATGGCCGAGGACTCCGGGTCGCGGGGGAGTTTCCGGCTGGAGATGGTGGGGAAGTAGTCCTGCTTCCCGTCCACGGCCGTGCCGATGAAGAGCGTCCCGTCTTTGCCCTGGGAGGGCACTATGACACCGTACATGGTGCCGGTCTGGTTGACGCTGGAGAGGTAGTGCTCTTTCTTGTGCGACGGCTCCACCAGTATGAAGAGGTCGTCCAGTCGGAGAAGCTTGCAGACGCCCTGGTAGAGGCTCCCGCAGGCCAGCAGCCTGTTCTGGGAGTAGTCGATGAGGAGCAGCTTGTTGACGTTGTTGGTGGAGATGAGTGGTTCGGAGCAGGGCTGGACTATGAGGGGAGGGTAGCAGGCCTTGTTGTCGTCTTCTGGGCCAGTGTCATGGGACACCAGCAGAGTCAGGTTCCCCGAGAGCTTGTAGATGCGGTTGACGGCCCCGATGTAGAGTGTCCCAGTCGTCTGGTGGACGGTCAGGTGGTTGAAGGACCATTCCCGCCGCTCTGGGTGAAATGTGGTGAAGGTCTGGCCGGAGCACGTCGCGGCGTGGGTCAGCACCAGCACGCAACCGCACAAGGCCAACACGTGAGCCCAGGACGAGCCGACTGCCAACGTCCTCCGCCGCTCTCGCCGGCCCTCCATGATCCCAGAGGTTTGCGAGGTCAGAGGTCAGAAGTCAGACTCAGGAGGAGAAGTCTAGCCGGGTACTGGAAGGCAGAACCTTCCTGTCAGGGTCCTAAGGGTAGCACGGCAGTTTCTTCCTTTAGCTTTTATGCTGTTTTCACATGTTTCTGAAAGAGACAAAAAGAGAAAGAGAGCAAATGAGAAATGCTGAGACCATCCTGAGTCACATGCAAGTTGAGATAAAAGCCAATGGGGGAAAAAGCTAGTCATTCACCAGGATTACTGGCTCGGAGAAAGTAGACCTCCCGTTTGGTTACTCATGGAGACAATGGCAGGAAAGCTTTATGTTCACATTCCAGAGTTGTTACGAAGCACAGCACAGCGCAGAAAGGTGAAGTTCTTCATAGCAACGGAAATTAGCATTACCCAAGTTGTGTCCCTTACTCACATCCTGACTGCTGTTTCTAAGAACGGCTCTCAAGGCTTCCGGATGGGCCGGTTCAATTCTGCTCACAGCACTAACTGAGCACCAAGAAAGATAATTGCCAGTCCATTTGATTATTCATTCAAAATGCTTCATTTCTAAAGACAACTACATGATAACTATTATTGGGACTAACTACAATTTGCTACAAATGTGCTTTCAATCTTAGACGTTTATGCATTCATAACGGGGCTTGAAGTGGTTAAAGGGTTCCTCATTTGCATAATTTTCATTTCTAACAAGTCTTAATGCTGCCCCTTTTGTTTCTTTGGACAAGACCCCCCCCCCCCGACTCCATGCCCCCCCCCATCACCCCCTTTCCCCAAGATCCACTTTGACTGAATTAAAAACAACATCAAGCACGATAGGTAGTTCATGTAACCGCGGTTTGAAACGGATGGCGGGGATCTTTCTACCCATACGATAAATCAAAGGGTGGCCCCCTTTCTCACTAGTGTATCTCGGGGAGTTAATTATCTCGTCCGCTGCACGGGGGAGGCCTGGATCTTATTACTGGAACAAAGTGTGAACAAATTGGGTGCCAGTTTTGCGTACCCCTCCTTTTCTTTAAACTCTCTGCTCTTTACGGGGGCTATTTAACAGGATCTGAATCTATTAATTATGCCTTCCAATTTTGCTCCTGTGTTTTTTTTTCCTCCCCTGCTTTTTTTCTCTGTCTCCATCTGACACAATCAAACCCCGGGGGGATTAATCACTGGCAGTGGAGCAATCACTGCTAAACGAATCAGGCCACCATTAGAGATAGGAGCACCGTCCAACCACATCCGCCACATTTGCATTCTCTCCTGCTCCTTCCTGCTTGATCTGCATACATTATCGCGGGCGGGCGGCATAAGGGCCCTGCACACGGAGACAATGGCTGTGCCTCCGAAAATCAAATGTGATTAAACATAGCGGCGTAACGCAGGTAATTAAATCCAACAGGATGGGAAGTTCAGCAGAACCGGGGCTGGGCGTGCAGGGTGGGCGGGGCAGAATTTCGAGCAGCACGCTGGCTCGGGTGAATTTCACGCCCCGGTGCCTTTCTGCATGTGCTCTGCGGCGGAGCCCAGATCCCTCGCCCCCTTGCACCCTCGCACCCTTGCACCCTCGCCCCCTTGCGCCCTCACACATTTGCTCCCTTGCCCCCTTGTGCCCTGATCACCACACAATGGGCAGGACCGGGTGGCGTGTGCACTCGCTGGGTGCGGGAGGCCCCAGGGAGCAGTGGATCAGCGTGCTTATAAAAGGGGTAATAAAGCTTGTCTGGGCTTGGGCCCCCACCCCTCACCCCCACACGCTGGAGGTGCTAGCACCCTCACCCCCAGAACTAGTGGGGACCCACTGAAGCAGCACTTCTCCTGCACCCTCGAACCCCTCCAGCCCTGAAGGGACAAAGACTACCACTGTACCCTGTTCCTCCATCCTCCCTTCACCACCACCACCTCTCTCTCTCTCTCTCTCTCTCTCTCTCTCTCTCTCTCTCTCTCTCTCTCTCCTACTGGTTCATTGAGCGCTTCACTATATTTTTTTTATGTCGCAGCGACAGCTGCGTTCAAGATGAGAGAGAGTGGTGTAAATAACCGCTGTTCAAAAGGTTAGCGCCAGTGCTGTCAGCAACACAGGCAATGGGCCCTTTGTTTATTACGTTTTGTCTCTGCCCCTCCGTCTACCACAATGCCTGACAGGTTTCTTTTCATGATGCAGTCCAGGCGCAGGACGGAGGAGAGAGGGCTGATGTTCCGCTACTTTCCCTGTAGTCATTCCTTTCCTTTCAGGCTGCAAAGAAAGCAGAAAAGGATTACCATGTGAATGTTAGCACCTGTGAATCAGGGCCACGCCACGCCTGCAGCCCGTGGTGGTAACGGGGCAGTCCCTGCTGGCGTTGACGGCGTAGGTGCCGGGGCTGCTGGGGGCATGATGTTGGTTGGGTTTCAACGTAATGGTGAGTCCCAGCGGTGCCCGGTGCCAGCAGACGGAGACGAGCCCTGTAGGGCCAGCAGCAACGGAAACCGTGCAGAAGTACACATCAAACATTTACATGACTGGGGCAGAAATATTCACACCACTGGGGCAGAAATATTCACACCACTGGGGCAGAAATTGTCATGCCACTGGTATCAAACCTGTGCCACCCCGGGACAACAGCCTTTTGCACATGAAGGCAAAACCCAGCGGTGTGGAATGTAATCCAGCGCTGGTTTTTTAAATGTCTTTTTGCTTTTTTTAGGGGTCTTCTTACCCCTAGCCTTGTTCCACTGGTCTAGGCGGTCACACGTGTGACGTGCACTGGTGTAAGATGTCACACGCGTGACGTGCACTGGTCTAGATGGTCACACGTGTGACGTGTACTGGTCTAGGCGGTCATGCGTGCCAAGACCTGCGTAGTGTTTGTGCTCTGAGCCCTAAACAGAACAGTAATCCCACTGGGGATAACACATCAGCCTGAGTGTCTGCACGACCACCGTCATCATCCTCCCCCTCCTCCATGAAACCGCCTACAGCTGCACCCCCTCCAGAGTCCTGTCTGCGGGGCTCGAGGCACGACGTGGCCGTCCACGTCATAGCCGGCAACCGCCGGGCCGGGCAGCACACTTCCCTCAGTAACCCAGGTCCGATTCATACAACAGAACGGACCCGGGGAATGCTGTGTTTTTATCGTGAATTTGAGAGTCATGACATGGTCATATTCACACAGCATGCCATCTTGCGCTCCATCTGGTTATAATCCTCTTATATTTATAACACTGACCTCCCAGACAGCCTTGTGGACATCATCTCATCTCAGATCGGCACTGTAGGACATTGTGGTGGATACACTCTATTGCTCAAATGGAGTCGTCAAGACACGTTTACAGTAAACACTATGTTGTCTTGGTATCTTCTAACCTTTACCCTGGTGTGATCTCCTGGGCATCAGCAGAGTGGATGGTATATTTTGCCTACTAATCTCATGTGGACCAGGGCAAATATACAAGAATACAAGCCAAACTTGTTCAGTAGTTTGTCATCTTGGATTAGCTGGGGCAGCTTTCCTCTTTGGCTATGCCCGTATTCTTTAGCCACTCCCATAAGAATGGCAAGGATTCTGCAAAATGGAAACCATAGAAACGCTAGCCAGCTGCGTCCAGGCATGGGGCTAACGTTGCAGTGCTGGGAAGAGAGTGAAACAACAGGAAACCACTGCATTCCACCGTCCTCCAGGACTGTGATTATGGTGCAGGAGAAACTGCTGTTGTTCTTAATGAACAGTGAGGCAAAGAAAACCCTGTGTTAGCGTTAGCGGCCCCCACCACACGCACGTCCAGCGCCGAGCTTAGCGGCTTGATTGTAGCTGCCCGAGCCAGCCAGAACCCTGCCGGCGACGTTGTGGTAACGAGCTAACAACTGAAAGACTGCATGCCATACCATAACGCGATTAGGGCAGTAACAAGGAGGGTGGGGGGGGGGGGGGGGGGCAATAAAAGAGGCTAATGCCACAGTGCCATTGAGCTGAACTGCTACCCATAATTCAAAGCTCAAAGCAACAATTTGAATGGGTGGAAAAGTAATTCTGAGCTCCATGGGCCTGTTCTGCTCAGCTCAGAGACTGGGAGAGTCACGTAACAAAGTTGACTCCACTCGAACCACCTCCACCACCCCCGGGTGACTTGGCATTTTTTTCCTGTCCCTCTGTAAGCCTCTTAACAATAGAGGGAAATTTGTTTGATCTATTAAATTCATATTTACAGCTATTGTACTGAGACCGATAAAGAACCTGAACTGCAATCCTGTTATGCCATGAAATCCTATTAATTGTTATGGAATTGAAAAAAACGCACTTTATAATTTCATGCCTGGGATTAATCCGTCCTTCTCAATACAGATTAATCTTTAAGCATGTAATTTAAATGGTTAAATAAAACTAATAATTAATAGGCCCAAGGAGCAAAGCTAAAAAAAAAAAAAACAGATGATATCACACATGTGAGTTAACAAACAAGTCTGAAAACTCCATCAGTTTGGTGAAAATGTTTTTGCGTTGGTAGTGAGTCCTAGACCTAGAGTTTGATGGTTTCCTCTAGTAAAAATAGAAATCGTAATCTTTCTTGAAGAAGCTCTTGTGAGCAAGCGTCTGAAAAACGATTTGACGGAGAGGTTAGTCCATTAGTCTGAATTTCTTGCCTGACATTCTCCGGCGGTGATAATGAGAGCCTTTTGCTAGTATGGGGTGTCATGGCGCTGCAGTGATATTTATAATTTCTTTTGTCTCAGAGAGAGCACCAGATCCAGCACTAATGTCAGTCCTGCTCTCTCTAAGCGAGAGCACCCCGCGTTTGGCCCAGGACGGGTCGTCCCGGAGGGGCTGTGGCGGGATACGGGTCGCGTCCTGATCGCACCCCACGCCTACGCCATGTTCCTCGCCTGCAAGAACGAGTGTTTGAAACAGCTACTTGGCCAAAGAACCCCACGCAGCTCTGCTCAGGGCTGGGAAGGAGGTTTGGGAAAGGATGTCTGAGAGACTAAAGCCACTGCACAATCTCGAGACGCTCTTCTTCCTCTTCTTCCCTGCCTTTCCTCTCTACGTTACATTTTTTTTTGTCCTTGAGGGCACTCTAGGTTAAAGAAAGAGCATGACGTAATGATGCTTTATGCTTTTCTGCACCACTCTGAGTGGAGACGAGCAACTCATTAAAGGAGCTCGATTTGCCCCAGACCATGGGCTAGAACATCAGGGCACTCGGCGTTCTCTCCAGTTTGACCAGTGCCACTCATCTCACAGCTCCATGACGACAGCCCTGGTGCACAGTGACCTCCGCAGTGAGCTGTAAGCAGTCAGGGAGATCATCACTGCTGAAAGGACATGCTAGCAAGGAAAAGTGAACCAATTTAGAGTCTCATTTAAACCACAGTGGCTCAATGACTCTGCGACTCATCTAAAGATTGTGATTTCACCTACTATGGCCAAAAAGGGTTCTACCTTATCCAGTAGAACCAGTGGGGTGAATGTTACGTTCACTGCACCGAGGTCCAGATGCAATGAGCAACTCAATAGCAAAGATGCAAAGCTTCACTGGCCTGGTTCTATGGGGAGGTTCCCGCCTAGCGTCATGTACCATGTGCACATCTTGCGTTCTGCCTGACAGACTGTATCTGTGAGATCCACCCCGATTCCCTGTGTGTCTTCGTGCCCCTGGGAGCTGACTGACTGAAGCATGTCAAAATCCATTATATCCCTCACACATCGATGGCCAAAAAACAAACAAGAACCAAGCAGCACAAGAGGCCCACACAAAGGCGTCACCACCACAGCAGAATTAGCAGCACCAGTAGATGCCGTCCTCCCTGAACATAAACAAGGCTGTCTGGGTGTAATCTCTTCCACAAAGAGCCTACTGAGATGCACTGCCTCACACACACGCACACACACACACACACACATGCACACACACACACGCACACACACACCCCCTCCGGTCCCCTGCCACAGACCTCTGACACCGCCTGGGGAAGATTAGAACATCATCAGGTATCCCACGGCGCGCAGACGCCCTTGACGCCCACGGACACACCTCCATGGATCACACGTGTGCCGTCGTGCCCCGGCGCACGTGACACGTCAGCTGCAGGCACACTCGGTGTCGGCCTCACAGCCCGAGGTGCCTGCCTGGGGGGGGGGGGGGGGGGGGGGGGTTGGGGGGTGCGTGTGCACGGACCTGCACACGCACACCTGCTTTTCATCAGTCTGTCAAGCCTTGGGCAGGTTTCTATTAAAGCCCATTTGCATGATTGTACTGTAAAACGGGGTGACGGCACCCACAAAAGGACAAACAACACATCATCAGAGGCCACAGGAAGCAGGAACGACTCCGTTTTACAGAAATAAATCGGATTAGGCGCCTTGATTGACGCTATACGCGTTTTCATCAATCCGGAGGTCTTGTTGCCAGTTCTGGTACGCACACAATCCCCACGTTTTAGAAGTCAATGCTATGGGGGGGGGATTGTTAGTGTTAAAATGTCACTGCCTGTTTAGCATTTTCTCATTTGAATCCCCCCCGTTTCCGTGCAGGAGATATTTGTTTGGGCTTCTCTGGGATTTACACTTTTTCATTTCAAGTCTCATTCGAGCTGCGCAGAACTGTGTTATTTTGTCTCTGGTGATCTGAAGCCCCCCCCCAACACCCGTTCATCCTCACAAAGACTCAACACACACTGTCATTCTGTACTCCATCAGACTGCTGCCTGTGTGCATGCTTCATATTTTTAATCAATGTTGGCTTTTTTTTTTACATACTGCATAACAGCAGTACAAAATATTTAAATGAGGTTTAGTCAGTAACATCCAACAAACATGGCAATCTATTATGCCTAACAGATTTAAACATGTCAGCAGGCACATGTATAAAATATAGAAATCACAATTAGAACTACAGCAGAATCCAATTAGCTAAGCTTGCTGATACAGAGCTTCCATTAGGCAGAGGAAAGCCCCACAGATGCCTCCTCCAGTGGAGGATTCTGTCTGAGGTTTGGCATTCCTAATTGGAGTGAAAAGATGTCACCCTACGTCCTAACACCTCAGGGTTTGCTCTGTCATCTAGATGTAAGACATCACTGCCATTCACAGGAGAAACTGCTGATAGACACGGTGACGTATTACACAAGATGTCATTGAAATATTAAGAAACTCTGAAGTAAGGATAAAAAAACAAAGATAACTGGCTTGTCACAAGACTAAACAGGCCCAAAGCAGGACTGTGGTGATTCTCACAGCTCTGTAAGGGGGGTGTGTTTAACTTGACTGTTTCTAAATCGCCCTGTACTTTCAGGGGTTTTTTTAATTGCTAGTCTGGTGGATTTTAAACATTTGCTAAAGAGTTAATAGCTGCTATTAAACCCATTTACTAATTTTCAGGGAGTACGCTATGTCAGCGTCCACAGACAGCCAGCTGACCACTGACCAGGCAGAGTCGTTCCTCCACCCTACTGAAGGTGGAGAGCACATAGGATGTACATGTAGATGTGGATGTGGATGTAGGTGTAAATGTGTGGATGTAGATGGGTGGATGTGGAGATGTGGATGTGGATGGGTGGATGTGTAGATGTAGATGTGTAAATGTAGATGTAGATGTGGGTGTAGGTGTAGATGTGTGGATGTAGATGGGTGGATGTGTAGATGTGGATGTGGATGTGGATGGGTGGATGTGTAGATGTAGATGTGAATGGGTGGATGTGGAGATGTAGATGTGTAAATGTAGATGTAGATGTGGGTGTAGATGTAGATGTAGGTGTAGATGTGGAAGTGTGGATGTGTAGATGTAGATGTAGATGTAGATGTGGATGGGTGGATGTGTAGATGTAGATGTGTAGATGTAGATGTGGATGGGTGGATGTGTAGATGTAGATGTGTAGATGTAGATGTGGATGGGTGGATGTGTAGATGTAGATGTGTAGATGTAGATGTGGATGGGTGGATGTGTAGATGTAGATGTGTAGATGTAGATGTGGATGTGGATGTAGATGTAGATGTGGATGTGTGGATGTAGATGTGGATGTGAATGGGTGGATGTGGAGATGTAGATGTGTAAATGTAGATGTAGATGTGGGTGTAGATGTAGATGTAGGTGTAGATGTGGAAGTGTGGATGTGTAGATGTAGATGTAGATGTAGATGTGGATGGGTGGATGTGTAGATGTAGATGTGTAGATGTAGATGTGGATGGGTGGATGTGTAGATGTAGATGTGTAGATGTAGATGTGGATGGGTGGATGTGTAGATGTAGATGTGGATGGGTGGATGTGTAGATGTAGATGTGGATGGGAGGATGTGTAGATGTGATGTGGATGTGGATGTGTATGTAGATGTAGATGTAGATGTGGATGTGTGGATGTAGATGTGGATGTGGATGGGTGGATGTGTAGATGTAGATGTGAATGGGTGGATGTGGAGATGTAGATGTGTAAATGTAGATGTAGATGTGGATGTAGATTTGGATGTAGATGTGGATGTAGATATAGATGTAGATGTGTAGATGTATATGTGTAGATGTGGATGTGTGGATGTAGATATGTATAGGTGGATGTGTAGATGTAGATGTGGAGGTGTGGAGGTGGAGGTGGGTGTGTAGATGTGGATGTGTGGATGTGTAGAGGTAGATGTAGATGTGTATAGGTGGATGTGTAGATGTGTGGAGGTGTGGAGGTGGGTGTGTAGATGTAGATGTGGATGTGTGGAGGTGTGGAGGTGGGTGTGTAGATGTAGATGTGGATGTGGATGTGTGGATGTGTGGAGGTGGAGGTGGATGTGTAGATGTAGATGTGGATGTGTGGAGGTGTGGATGTGTGGAGGTGTGGAGGTGGAGGTGGGTGTGTAGATGTAGATGTGGATGTGTGTAGGTGTGGAGGTGGAGGTGGGTGTGTAGATGTGGAGGTGTGGATGTGTGGAGGTGTGGAGGTGTGGAGGTGGAGGTGGGTGTGTAGATGTAGATGTGTATAGGTGGAGGTGTGGATGTGTGGATGTGTGGAGGTGGAGGTGGGTGTGTAGATGTAGATGTGGATGTGTGGAGGTGTGGATGTGTGGAGGTGTGGAGTTGGAGGTGGGTGTGTAGATGTAGATGTGGATGTGTGGATGTGTGGAGGTGTGGAGGTGGAGGTGGGTGTGTAGATGTTGATGTGTATAGGTGGAGGTGTGGATGTGTGGATGTGTGGAGGTGGGTGTGTAGATGTGGATGTGTGGAGGTGTGGATGTGTGGAGGTGTGGAGGTGTGGAGTTGGAGGTGGGTGTGTAGATGTAGATGTGGATGGGTGGTGGTGGCAGCTGGGAGATGGAACCTCGGGCAGGCTCCAGGGTTCTGGGGAGATGGAGAGGAAGTGGAACCCAACAGCTCATTACAACAGATGGGCAAGAACCCATTACACCAGCAGCTCCCAGTCCAGAGAACCCATTAAACCAGCAGCTCCCAGTCCAGAGAACCCATTACACCAGCAGCTCCCAGTCCAGAGAACCCATTACACCAGCAACTCCCAGTCCAGAGAACCCATTAAACCAGCAGCTCCCAGTCCAGAGAACCCATTACACCAGCAGCTCCCAGTCCAGAGAACCCATTACACCAGCAACTCCCAGTCCAGAGAACCCATTAAACCAGCAGCTCCCAGTCCAGAGAACCCATTACACCAGCAGCTCCCAGTCCAGAGAACCCATTACACCAGCAGCTCCCAGTCCAGAGCTGCCACCCACACTCTGTTACTGCTGTTACTGCGGATTTGCACGGCTTGGAATAGACGGGGAGATCCGAGAGGGAAGCGGAACGGGGGCAGCAACATGGAGAGAAGAATGGAGAAGAACAAAGAGAATAAGAAGAACAAAGAGACAAAGGCACAAATGAATAAAGTGAAGGGGGGGGGGGGGTGACGTCACAGCCTGAACACGCTCGCGCTACGATGGTGACAAAGGCCTCAGTGCAGAAACCCAAACCCGTTGCATAACCGATCCCATGATGAGAAGGCAGGAACCATCGCTGTGACGCTAGCGTAACGCGCTAACAGCCCACAGCAACTCAGCTCAGTGCCACGCAGAAGAACAAGCTTCATGAACAGAAACTACTGTATGCATATGCGCACACACACACACACAGAATCTCTCTGCATGCGCTCTTCACTGTAGACTAATTTAAGACCACACACACACACACACACACACACACACACTGACCACATGATTCAGCAAACAGCGTGGGTGAACCGCCCCCTGGTTACAATTGGACGTCATCGACGATTATCACACGCCGAGAGGTGTTGATGTCACTAAAGCCCCGCCCCCTGCCCCGCCCCCCTGGAGTCCATCCTGCTCCAGTCTGGATGTGGAACGCAGCCTGCCGTCCCCGCCGACACCCCCACAGTACCACCCGTGCCATCACCAGTCCGGAACGGCCGGACATCAAAATCCTTTTACAGGATTTTGTGCTTAAACTTGGGCAGCTCCTGTCCCTCAGGCCCCTCCCTCCCTTCAGGCCCCTCCCACCCCACAGGCCCCTCCCACCCCTCCGTTCACAGACTCCCACTTGCAGGACGTTGTCTTCCCTCTCCTGATCAAGCCAGTCTCTCCCCATGGCCATGTGTAAGCGTGTTCAGGTCCTGTACCCAGCGTGTGTGTCCTGCACGGCTCCCGTACAACAACAATAATAGTTGTTTTGTTCGTGTTAAGTAACCCCGACGAGCATTTTCAAGCGTGATTGAGTCCAGACTTCACTGTTGTGTATATGGTAATTACTAACCCAAGACAACCCAGAGAATCATACTGTTCATGTTTGCAAGCATAATCAGCAAAGCTACACCCTTACGAGTGGCTGCATGGCTGCGTGGTTATAAATCCACCAGCGCACTGCCGGCTGTGTGCAGCTCGACGAGCGGCGCCTGGATCAGCACTGGTCCTGGAACAGTACTGGTCCAACCGCTCCGCAGGGTTCTGGGCCGGAAACGCCAGCCGTCAGCTGTCAGGCATCGTTAGCTGTTGTGAAGATGACTTCCACACTGGCTCAAAAGGCCAGCTGCCGCTCAAGCTCCAGAAACCCACTCCTGGGCGCCGGCCACGCCGACCCGCTCCAGTCCTCTCCGAGCACCACCCGCACGGGCGGAGAAACCGGGCCTGAACCCACGGCCGCCCAGAGACAGGATGTGGAGACAGGACGCGGGGACAGGACGCGAAGACGAGACGCGAGGGAGACGAGACATATGGCTTCATGGACACGGGCGTACGGCCACGTGGGAGGAGTCTGGACAAACAAAAAAAAAAAAAAAAGGCCTGGACAGAGCAAAGCTTGTGGTGCCGTGATGTACAGCAGGCCTGCTAGGGGCAGATAGGGGCATTGAGGGGCTGGGGCAGAGGGAAGGGGCACTTTTGTGTTGCCACTCGGAGGTGGTGCGCTATCAAGGTCAGACTGGATCTGGCCTTCGTCTTCCTCTTCATCACACATCGCACTCCAATCTCATTACAGCGACGAGAGACGACCAAGCCAGGCATCGGAAAAACATCACCGCACAACTCTCTCTTTCTCTCTCCCTCTCCCTCTCCCTCCATCTCTCTCTCTCTTTCTCCCTCTCTCTTGAACATGCCGTGCCTCCACAACAAAAGCGGTAATTTCATCAGTGGTGATAAACCGAGTCGGTGGCTTGTTACTTAGCCTCATATCCGTCTGGACGAAAGCAATAACAGCCACAAAGGTGTCTGTGTTAGCCGTCGGGGGAGACGAAAAGAGGCAGTCTTGCAACGACTCCGCCCTTCACAGCAAACTCCGCCCCCACAGTACTCCCTCACACACAGTCCCTCGTGCTTCTGCAGGTGCGGGGCGGGACAGTGTGTGTGTGGGGGGGGGGGGGGGGGGGGGCCTTGGTGCCGGGAATCACCCGCTCTGCCCCACGTCCGGATATGTAAACCGGTGGAAACCTGACTTGGATATAAATAAATGAACGCAATTAGGAGATCAGCAGCATGTAAAAGGTGTGACAGAAGTAGGTCAAACGCTGTGATTTGAAAAGGCAGAGTACATGTGCCTCTTGAAACGGGGTCATGACTGCATCTCCAACATCACATTCACACTCCATTATTTGATTCATTATCATCATCGTATTTTCCCGAGGCAGTCGTAAAATACGAAGATGTGCTCCGATTTCTGTATTCTGGAGCGTTCAAACAGCCAAGTCAGCACTGGCTGGCTGCTTTATAGACACTGCACGGTGCCAAGAGCCCAGATAATAACCATGATAACAAACAGCAGGCCCTGGCTCACCAACACCGCTGCTCATCCGGGCGTCTCTGGCCGCGCCCGTCAGGTAGGGACGTGGGGGCGGGGCCACGAACACACAGCGCGTGCAGCCCGGGGGCCCCGAGGTTTCGCCACGGCTTCGCCGTGTGTGTGAGCGGGCGATGAACACACACACTCCGCTGCGGGGTGCTCGACACACACTCCTCAGGGCAGTTCAGCTGCATTTCATTTTTAATAACACACTTCATAAAATCCTGGTGTAGACCCCAAACAAGAGAGACGGGCGGCGATGAACGCGTCCGGGAGAACGCTAGGTTCAAAGCTTCAGGAGCTAAGGCTCATGAACATCTCATCCTGAAGCGGAGACGAGGTTCTGATGAGACGAGCTGGGGAAATGGAGGGTGTGAGAGAGAAGGAGGCCATAAAAGCCATCAGTGAACAGATATGATGGCTTGGTTTTATGAAAAGCACACTGGTTCATGAACGGCGGATCCAGACATCTTGCTGGAGCAGCTCAACTGAGTCGTATTATGAGCGGTGTCGTGACCTACAGCCGGCGCCGTATCTGTTCTGAAAGCGCTTTCATTACGGACGCCACAGTGTCGGACCAGCCTTGAAGGCGACGAGGCACGGAAATGTCACGGTGACCTACAAGAGCGTAGAACACCGCGGGACGCAGGAGCGATGCGGGGGGGTCCAAGCACGCCTCCCTCCGCCGAGGCGGTCCGGACGGGCAGGCGTGAGAACGCGCAAGTTATTACGGACGCGACGGCGTGAACAGGAGCGTGACGGATCGAAGGGGAATCAGCCTCACTGTCTGTCTCCCCGAAAGAAACGAGAGAGGAGGAGGAACGAAAGAAACGAGAGAGGAGGAGGAACGGAAGAACCTGCGGGACTCTGATTTCATGCCTTTGATTTCAAAGAGTCCCAGAGCCTATTTCTCTGCATGCGAAAGAACAGACTTGTTCTAAGGCCCCACATCCCCTCTCTCTCTCTCTCTCTCTCTCTCTCACTTCCTCCCTCACTACATTTATGAGAAATCCCTCTTTTGTCAACGCCACCTGCGGTACATGGCGTGACCTGTCTCATGGGCGCCACGACTCACACGAGCTCGCGGAGCAGGACGAGGGCTCACACAGGGCCTGGGACGCTCGGAGACACTCGGAGACGCCCAGGCTCCAGGAGAAAATGAGCAGGAGGAGGCGGGTTGTGGGCTACAAGAGGAGGTCAGGGCAGGAGAAACAGTCACAGAAGCCCCAAATGCCCCAGGAACGACACTTTGTTTGTTTGTTTGTTCTCTTCTCCTGGCCGTGTCAGAAACGCACCACTCCTTTGGTCACACGCTTCTGGTTCCGTCTCTCTGTAGCCGGTGACAGGAGCCCATAATTCAGCCCAGCACTGCAGCTCTAATGGAGAGAGCAGGGTTAATGGAACACGCTTATTGATATTATCACACGGCGGGAACCGGGCCTACTTTAAGAAAGAGGGAATTGAAATTCAGAGCAGGGATTCACTAAATCCAGCCCTGGATGTGGGCAGAATAGTAATAGAACAGTAGCGAAGGCAAAAGTCTTTACAGACCACATTAATGCTCCACTACACCTGTTGCTGCAGGAAAATGGTGAGAGACATTTTTGGGATGCTTGTCTCACGAGGAGTGATTCTGGAGACCCTGCAGGCAATCAAAAAAACTCTCTCTCTCTCTCTCTCTCTCTCTCTCTCTCTCTCTCTTTCTGTATTTCCAATTCTCTCACTCTGTCCCCCTCCCTCCATCCGACCGTGGAGCAGGAGAAGACCCCGAGCAGATGAGAAGAATGATCTCCAACCATCAGCCAACACAGCAGACGCTCACCGTGCATTAACTTTGATCAGGGATTAATCTGTGCATGTGCACTGATTGAAATTAGCATCTGTTTTAGTGAGGGGACAGGCTGACACTAGAGCCATCTGAAGAAATGAGGGAGAGAGAGAGAGAGAGAGAGAGAGAGAGAGAGTGAGTGTGTGTGTGAAAAAGAATTGAGCCAAAGTAACAGGCAAAGAAACTGTGTGTGTGTGTGTGTGTGTGTGTGTGTGTGTGTGTGTGACAGACAAAGACGTGACAGAGAGACCTCACCACGGAGAGAGAGACAAAGGCGGAGAGAGACAGAGCAAGAAGCACAGGGTGGGGGACGTGTGTGTCCAACCACGGCCCACAGACGGTTCCCCACCAACCTCCACCTGTTGTTCATAGTTAATGAGACCATCAGAGACGGAGTGATGGAGCTCATACAGATGGAGCGAGACAGCCGAACAGCGGGTCAGTCCTGACATCAGCCGTCTGCACCAGTGGAGAGTCCCGCTGTGGCTGCCACCAACCCCTCTACCAATCCCTCTACCAATCCCTCTATCAATCCCTCTACCAATCCCTCTACCAATCCCTCCACCAATCCCTCTACCAATCCCGCAATCAATCCCTCTACCAATCCCTCTACCAATCCCTCTACCAATCCCGCAATCAATCCCTCTACCAATCCCTCTACCAATCCTTCTACCAATCCCTCTACCAATCCCTCTACCAATCCCTCTACCAATCCCTCTACCAATCCCGCAATCAATCCCGCAATCAATCCCTCTACCAATCCCTCCACCAATCCCTCTACCAATCCCGCAATCAATCCCTCTACCAATCCCTCTACCAATCCCTCTACCAATCCCGCAATCAATCCCTCTACCAATCCCTCTACCAATCCTTCTACCAATCCCTCTACCAATCCCTCTACCAATCCTTCTACCAATCCCTCTACCAATCCCGCAATCAATCCCTCTACCAATCCCTCTACCAATCCCTCTACCAATCCCTCTACCAATCCCGCAATCAATCCCTCTACCAATCCCGCAATCAATCCCTCTACCAATCCCGCAATCAATCCCTCTACCAATCCCTCTACCAATCCCGCAATCAATCCCTCTACCAATCCCTCTACCAATCCCTCTACCAATCCCGCTACCAATCCCTCTACCAATCCCTCCACCAATCCCTCCACCAATCCCTCCACCAATCCCTCTACCAATCCCTCTACCAATCCCTCTACCAATCCCTCTACCAATCCCGCAATCAATCCCTCTACCAATCCCGCAATCAATCCCGCAATCAATCCCTCTACCAATCTTGCCACCAATCCCTCTACCAATCCCTCTACCAATCCCTCTACCAATCCCTCTACCAATCCCTCCACCAATCCCTCCACCAATCCCTCTACCAATCCCTCTACCAATCCCTCTACCAATCCCTCTACCAATCCCTCTACCAATGCTGCTACGATTCCCGCTCTGTGCCCAAGAGACAGTGAACATTGTGAAAGAGAGCTGGAAGTTCATGGCCATTTGTTCAGCACCACGAATGTACATACAAAAGCTGTGGGGGGGGGGGGGGGGGGTGTAATCCAGCACCCTGCAGCTGGCGAGGGGGGGGGGGGGGGGGGGGGGGTCCACTTCCACTTCTTCATGGGAGCAGTTTGTTTTGTTCTGATTGGTGAGAACTGAACACACAGAGCTGGTGAGGAAATAAGGTTTTGGCTGAAGGACTCGCAGGTCACGGAGGACAGCGCGGGACAGCGCGGGACCAACGCTCCCTCGCTTCCTGAAATAACGGCCACGTCAGCCTTTCTTCACCCTCTGGCCCGCTTAGCGTTGTTACAACAAGACAGGCCCAACCTCACAGAACCACTGGACACAACCAAGCACACCCCACAAAAACACACACACACACACACACACACACACACACACACACACACACACACACACACACACACACACACACACACACACACACACACACACACACACCAGTGTTTCTGCTGCATACAGTGCATTATGTACCTAAAGGAGAATGAAGACCATTTCACACAAACAGTTGTGAGATGTCTCAGCCCATTCAGTGCTGTTGGCAAACCGGGCTGTGTGTGTGCTGCTAGGGACCGACTCAATACAGGTCCGGTGGCACGGCGCCGTACGGGTTTTCCCTTCCAGCCGCTGGGAGCGGTCCTGCCCGGGCCGGGCCCCATCGGCCTTTCCTCCTCGGATGTGGCCGGTACCACCACCCACACCCCCCCCCCCCCCGGCCGCCCAAATCTCCCCCATCCAGTTTCCTTCCTGATCGCACGTCTCATTCCGTCGCGGTCCGGAAGCTCTTTGCGCTGTTCCCAATGCTTCGTTCTCGGGACAAAATGTGTTTCCGCCGCACGGATGCCGTCCGTCAGCGCTGGGGCCCCCGGCGGCTGTTCAAAGCACCCAGACATCTACAATCTTCACCAAGGTCACTACACCAAGGTCACTACACTTGGAAACTGGAAGGTTAAATGATTTACTCTAGCAGCTGATCACTGATTGCCGAGCGAGACACAACAAACATTGTGACATCACAAGCTGAGCTCACAATCAAACCCGGTTGCACCAGCCCGTATACTTGAGACAGTGTTGCACTAGACACCACAGACATGAAAGACTTGCCGACACTCGCCCAGAGATTACGGGATAGGTCACTATCGATGGTAAAAATACAGCCGCATTACTACGCTAAACGCTTGTAGCTGACAGCTTTCTCGTACTCGATCAAGGAGGCCATAAGGACGTGAGCTGGGCGGTGGAACCCGATTGGTCAGTGGCAGGCGACCTGGGCTGGATCGGGGGCGTGGCTGACAGCTCACGACAGGCGCGTCGTGTGCAGACGAGCAGAGAGCACAGAACGATTATACACCACTTCCATCAGCTGAGGGGACAGGAACACACACAAGAGGAAGCTGTATAGCAGTGCCTAGACACACACACGTGTGTGTGTGTGTGTGTGTGTGTGTGTGTGTGTGTGTGTAACAACATACTGGAGATCTGCCAAAGCAGTGGGAAGAAGTGATACAGGAGGAGAGTGAAATCCTGACAGCAGAGGTCATACTAATATCACCACTGTCACACACACACACACACACACACACACCATACACACACCATACACACACACCATACACACACACACACCACACACACACACACACACACACACACACACACACCGTCTATTTCACTTTCTCTTGTTTTCTATCCCTCTTCCTGCTAAGAAAACAAGCAGGAGGTGAGTGGGAGGTGAGTGGGAGGGGCAGGGGGAGGGGCAGGGGGAGGGGCAGGGGGAGGGGCAGGGGGAGGTGAGGGGGGAGGTGGGGGGGGGGGGTACTGTGTGCTACAAGCTGGTATTTGTCACAGATGAAATGTGTAAACAAACAAACAAACGAGAGGGAGACAATGCATTTTAATACCAGCTCTCATAACAGGCCTTATTTTCCAGCATGGCGGACCGAAGCCTGTAGCTGCCGGACCTGTTCCAGGGTACAGGGAAGGTACAACTGTGTATTACACCCAGAACCAGCAGCTCTGGGAGTGAGAGACACAAGACTTCAGGGTCAGGGTGGCGTGATTCAGGGTGGCGTGGTTCAGGGTGGCGTGGGGGGGTCAGGGTGGCCTGGGGGGTCAGGGTGGCGTTTGGGGGGGGTCAGGGTGGCGTGGGGGGGTCAGGGTGGCGTGGGGGGGGTCAGGGTGGCGTTTGGGGGGTCAGGGTGGCGTGGGGGGAGTCAGGGTGGCGTGGGGGGGTCAGGGTGGCGTTGGGGGGGTCAGGGTGGCGTGAGGGGGTCAGGGTGGCGTGGGGGGTCAGGGTGGCGTTGGGGGGGTCAGGGTGGCGTTGGGGGGGGGTCAGGACAGGCCTGCTGGCAGCCGAGGCGCATCAGGTCAAAGGTCACTCGGTCCCTTCCCACTCGGGGGTGTTCTTGGGTGAGCGGACCCACCTCCCTTTGCACACACGGCGTCAGGCGTCAGGCCAAGGACAGCGCTGGGGGGCGCAGGGCGCCGGAGGCCCGACACGGACCCACACGGCCCACAACAGATCGCAGATGAGATCCTCCCAGATAACCGGGAGAATGGACAACAGGGCAAGCAGAGGGCAGGCGGAGAGAGGGGAGTGTTGGGTAAACAACACGGTGCGGTGCGGCTGCAAACCCG